>NC_066531.1:2338173-2355673 GCF_024679095.1 Eriocheir sinensis
ACGAGGCGTCACTAGCGGCCTGGCTGTCTCCCCACGAATCGCTCGCAGGCGGTGAACACGACCACATTTGTTGCTCCATCAACACGTTTGTTCACGATCAATATCCCGTCATGGTGCCCGGCGGTACATCTGATGTGCACTGTACCTGCGGCTCGCCGTGCACCCGAGGGTCGTGGCGTGGATGGTCATGCGCGACGAGCCTCGATGTTATAAGACACCTTCAGTTCTCACATCACCTATCTCTAAAGGTCAAAGATGGGGTCAATCGGGTTCTAATGAGTGTTTCTTCAGGTTCACGGTACAGAGGAAGGGTCACACTACCACCAGGGTCATAAAATGTGTGTGCATAGATAGATAGACAAGTAGATAGATATTGGTGTGCTGGATATCCCTTCACTGGTAGCCTGGTAACATATAGTCCCAGGTCTTTCTCTGCCTCTGTGGTGGATAGTGGAGTGTTTCCCATGTGGTATTGGTGTGCTGGATATCCCTTCACTGGTAGCCTGGTAACATACACTCCCAGGTCTTTCTCTGCCTCTGTGGTGGATAGTGGAGTGTTTCCCATGTGGTATTGGTGTGCTGGATATCCCTTCACTGGTAGCCTGGTAACATACACTCCCAGGTCTTTCTCTGCCTCTGTGGTGGATAGTGGAGTGTTTCCCATGTGGTATTTGTGTGCTGGGGGGGGGGGGGCAGCCTTCCCACCCCTACCACACCTCTCTTCCCCTCCTCCTACAAACCTCACCCCTACCTCTCTTTCCGAACCCCCACCCCCCATCTCTCTACCACATCTCTCCTCCTCCTACAAGACTCACCCCTACCTCTCTTTCCGGTACCCCCAACCCCCATCTCTCTACCACCCCTCCCTTCCCCTCCTCCTACAAGCCTCACCCCTACCACCCCTCCGACCTTCAGCCACCATAACCTTCTCTCCCTCCTCCGTTACAGAAACACCTCCCTGCCATTCCCCTACACGCGACATGCATCACCCTCTCTTCCCTTCCCTTCCCGGTCCTCCTGTAATAACCACGCTTATTCACTGCTGGTCTAACTCCTCCCCAGCGACTCCTCGGCGGCCCTCTCCCCCTACCGCAAGTTTCCTCGTTGTCATCCTTCCTTCTGCACCTGCCGCGCCTCCTCCTCCTCCCCCTCCTCCTCTCTCAGCCCTGCTCCAAACCTTCCCCGGCGAGTCACTTCCCTACATGACCTTTCAAGCACAGGTGTGGAGCTGCCGCGTGGCGTATGGTCGAGGTGGGCCTAACACGATCACCAGCCTCTCATCTTTCACATTAACTATTTTCAAAGGCCAAAATACGGATCAATCGGGTTCTCAAAAGTGTTTTTTTAGGTCCATGGTGCAGAAGAAGGGTCAAACTACCACCAGGGCCATTAACCCGTCCGCTGAGATTGGCACGGATTTGGCCTTCACTGGTAGACTGGTAACATATACTCCCAGGTCTTTCTCTGCCTCTGTGGTTGTTAGTGGAGTGTTTCCCATGTGGTATTGGTGTGCTGGATATCCCTTCACTGGTAGCCTGGTAACATACACTCCCAGGTCTTTCTCTGCCTCTGTGGTGGATAGTGGAGTGTTTCCCATGTGGTATTGGTGTGCTGGATATCCCTTCACTGGTAGCCTGGTAACATACACTCCCAGGTCTTTCTCTGCCTCTGTTACCAGGCTACCAGTGAAGGGATATCCAGCACACCAATACCACATGGGAAACACTCCACTATCCACCACAGAGGCAGAGAAAGACCTGGGAGTGTATGTTACCAGGCTACCAGTGAAGGCGAAATCCGTACCAATCACAGCGGACGGGTTAAGCGACACCATACGAGTCACAAAATTGTCTTACGTGGCCGACTAAACCAGGGAATGCGTCAGAAATTGGGGACAACTTCGCAAAGATGGAAACTTAATATATCGACTTGGTTTCCCTTCGTATATGAGACTTAAGGGAACTGGAGATTGAAAAGACGAAGGCTTCTGTGTATTGTACGTGTATTTGGTCCTAAAAATCTCAGGTTAGGAAATTGTGGTAAGCTGAAACGAGGTTGAAATTCGAAAACTCTGAAAAGAACAACAACTAGATATTTGAATCGTAAGAGTGCGGGGAGAAAAAATATATATAAATAAAATCATTAAAACTATACGACCCCCATTCAGTCCAAAAGTGTAGTGGCTTCATAAGGGAAACTAATAGGTCATAATGCTCGCTATTCGCCGCTCCTATAAAAGCTAGCATCATCGTCATCAACAGCCTGTATAATTTCACCTAATTTGTTTATATTTCTTTTGTTTATGTTTGTTTATTTTGTATACGTTCATGTTTTCTTCACTTTTAAGCGTTCCCTAGCCTTCACACCATCATCAGAGCGGCTGTTCAAATGCCTTCCTTGGGGTCTTCGGGTCATACTATTAAACACTTTGACCCTAATGGTAGTTTGAGCGTTCTGCTGTACCGTGAACTTAAAATAACACTCATTGGAACCTCAAACACACATTTATAACAAGGCTTTCGTTTGTGGGCATCTTCGGGAGCCGTTTTATGACCCTAATGGTAGTTTGACCGTTCTTCTGTACCGTGAACCGGATACATCGCTCATTAGACCCTCAAGGCTACATTTATGACAAGGCTTTCGTAGGAGTTTGTGGGCGTTTTCGGGAGCCGTTTTATGACCCTAATGGTAGTTTGAGCGTTCTTCTGTACCGTGAACCTAAAATAGCGCTCATTAGACCCTCAAGACTACATTTATGACAAGGCTTTCGTAGGTGTGGGTATTTTCGGGAGCCGTTTTATGACCCTAATGGTAGTTTGAGCGTTCTTCTGTACCGTGAACCTAAAATAGCGCTCATTAGACCCTCAAGACTACATTTATGACAAGGCTTTCGTAGGAGTTTGTGGGCGTTTTCGGGAGCCGTTTTATGACCCTAATGGTAGTTTGAGCGTTCTTCTGTACCGTGAACCTAAAATAACGCTCATTAGAACCCAAGACTACATTTATGACAAGGCTTTCGTAGGAGTTTGTGGACATTTTCGGGAGCCGTTTTATGACCCTAATGGTAGTTTGAGCGTTCTTCTGTACCGTGAACCTAAAATAACGCTCATTAGAACCCAAGACCACATTTATGACAAGGCTTTCGTAGGAGTTTGTGGACATTTTCGGGAGCCGTTTTATGACCCTAATGGTAGTTTGACCGTTCTTCTGTACCGTGAACCTAAAATAGCGCTCATTAGAACCCAAGACTACATTTATGACAAGGCTTTCGTAGGAGTTTGTGGACATTTTCGGGAGCCGTTTTATGACCCTAATGGTAGTTTGACCGTTCTTCTGTACCGTGAACCTAAAATAGCGCTCATTAGAACCCAAGACCACATTTATGACAAGGCTTTCGTAGGAGTTTGTGGGCGTTTTCGGGAGCCGTTTTATGACCCTAATGGTAGTTTGACCGTTCTTCTGTACCGTGAACCTGATACAAAGCTTATTGGGACTCGATTGTGAGAGGTTGAATGAGGTTTATGTGAGGATGGGTGAGGTTTAAGTGAGGTTGGGTGAGGTTTTGGTGAGGTTGGGTGAGGTTTTGGTGAGGTTGGGTGAGGTTTGGTGAAGTTGGGTGAGGTTTGGTGAGGTTGGGTGAGGTTAGGTGAGGTTGGGTGAGGTTTGGTGAGGTTGTGTGAGGTTTGGTGAAGTTGGGTGAGGTTTGGTGAGGTTGGGTGTAATTCATGTGAGGTTGGGTAGCGAGTGGCGTGTGGGATGAATGAATCTTCGGCCCCTCAATGCGTTCGCTGCCTCTGTCATCCAACCACATTCTCCGCTAGGGTTGCTGACGTCCCAATAATTAGTGCTCTTTTGTTTGAAGGAGGAAGCGGGAGGGAGGAGGAGGAGGAGGAGGAGGAGGAGGAAGGAGGAAGGAGGAGGAGAAGGAAGGGAGGAGGAGGAGGAGGAGGAGGAGAAGGAAGGGAGGAGAAGGAAGGGATGAGGAGGAGGAGGAGGAGGAAGGAGGAAGGAGGAGGAGAAGGAAGGGAGGAGAAGGAGGAGGAGGAGGAGAATGTGGAGGAGGGAAAAGGATGAGGAGAAAGGGAGGAGGAGAAAGGAGGAGGAGAAGAAAGGGGGAAGGAGGAGGAGGAGGAGGAGGAGAAGGAAGGAGGAAGGAGGAGGAGAAGGAAGGGAGGAGGAGGAGGATGAGGAGGAGAAGGATGAGGAACACAAAGAAACACAAAAGAAGAACAAACAACAGCAGACCTACTTGTCCTTACGAGACTGTTTGTGACAAGCTACACTAATCAGAGGTGGAAGATGAAGGACAGCAAAGACGAAGACGAAGAAGAAGGAGGAGGAGGAGGAGGAGGAGTTGTAGTAGTAGTAGTAGTTTGAAGTAGAAAGAGGCAGAGGAAAAACGAGGAACAAGCCGAACCAGGAAACATAAAAGATATAGAAATAGGGCAGCGCGGGGAGGCGGTGTAGGCAGGAGAGCACTCAACTTTAACTGGTAGGGGCGGAGGAGACCTTGTGTGCTGTCTTGCCGCGCCCCGAACCACACACCACATAAGAACATAAGGAGTCTGCAAGAAGCACTCCACACACCACATACCACATACCAGGGCGCGGAGAGGCACACGCCGGCTCCTCCATGCCCGTGTGCCCCGCTAAAACATGACTGACAGAAAAGCTTAAAATATGTCCATCCTCTGAATAGACTTAGAACGCCAGATACCTTGAAGGCTGTGTATGTGAAAACCAGCATTGCACGCACACACACACACACACACACACACACACACACACACACACACTCACACACACACTCACCCACCAACCTCCTCTCCGTTCCGTCACGCACCTGCAAAGAGATTTTTACGTTAGAATATTGTGATAATAAAATAAACAACTTATACAATTATTACAGATCAATTAATATGTCACTATATCACTAAATCATGTCTGTGCTACAAATCTCTCACCCAATTCAACAAACTACAGAATGGTTTCAGTTAATTTTAATTAGAACGCGGAGCAACTCTGGACTCTCTCTCCCTACTCCAAAATCATTTTAAGAGATTTCTAAGGTCGCCACCAGCTTTCAAGAATCAACTGGAAACCTTATCTATAATTATCATCAATCCCCAAATCAGCTTCTTTGAGGTCAGGCTCTCTGCAAACGTACTCAAGCGTTCCTGTTCTCGCGCAGTTGATAAGGTGATATATACAAAGTCCTTGACCTCGCCTCTCTAATCACGGGTTCAACTTATCTCAACTGGAAACCTTATCTATTTATCATCAATCCCTAAATCAGCTTCTTTGAGGTCAGGCTCTCTGGAAACGTACTCAAGCGTTCCTGTTCTCGTGCAGTTGGTAAGGTGATATATACAAAGTCCTTGACCTCGCCTCTCTAATCACGGGTTGACCTTCCAATCAACTTACCAATCAATCTACTAACCTGTCTCCCTGTGCTCTTCTTTCCCCATATAAGTCTTCCACTGGCAATCCTTCCCTATAACCTCTCGCTCTCGTCTCCTATCGTCAATGCCTTTACGAATTCACCTCAAGCCCCTAGTGACCGCCAGATTACAGTCCCTTGCTCTTGCTCTTGCTGTACATGTGACCCGTTGGAGAGTCAGGCCTTCGTATCGGCACTGGGTCTGGGTCTGGGTCTGGGTCTTGGAGGGCAGGTGAGGTGAGAGTCAGGTATTCAATGTTTCCTTCCACGCAACGGGTAGACAGAGGGTAGGATTGGACGTATGAGGCCATGAAGGGGAACGAGAATATAGGAGGATAGAGAAGAAGTGGGGATTGATGAGAGGAATGGAAGGTTGGGAGCACTAGGAAAAGGGATTGGGGTGGAAATGTTAGAAGAGGGAGAGAGAAGAGGGGAAGATGATGATGATGATGATGAATGATAATGAATGATGGCGAGTATGGAATAATAATAATAATAATGATAATAATAATAATAATAATAATAATAATAATAATAATAATAATAATAATAATAATAATAATAAGATGAAGAAGAAGAAGAAGAAGAAGAAGGAGGAGGAGGAGGAGGAGGAGGAGGAGGAGGGGAAATAATTTGCATAACACATTTTCGTCTCATTTTTTTTTTCTTGTTCCAAACGTGTATAATTTTGAGAGAGAGAGAGAAAACTATGAATGAATGAACACACACACACACACACACACACACACACACACACACACACACACACACACACACACACACACACACACACACACACACACACACACACACACACACACACACACACACACACACACACACACACACACACACACACACACACATTTTCTTCGTTATATAACATTTCGAAAGCCGAGTTACGAACAAGACAGGAGCGGCGTGGCGGGAAATACGAATTGCAGAGACATTGATGGTAAGGTTCTTGGGTCATATTTTTCAACATTTCAACGCCCAAGCAAAAACACGTATTTGACAAGGCTTGCATAGGGGTTTTGGGGGCATTTCCAGGGGTAGGTTTATGACCCTGGTGGTAGTTTGACCCTGTTTCTGCGCCATGAACTTGCGAAACACATACATTAGAGCAAGATTGATCTCCTTTTTTGGCCTTTGGAAGTAGTTGATGTGAAGGATGGAATAGTATGATAAACTACTACTACTACTACTACTACTACTACTACTACTACTGTCTCGCATACACAGAACGAACAGGTACAGAACGTGTTGTACAAACGTCTGGAACAATGAGACTTTTCGTGCATCAATGTAAGGGCGGGAAGAGGAGAAGGAGGAGGAGGAGGAAGAGGAGGAGGAGGAGGAGGAGGAAACTGGAGCATAAAAAAAAATTAATGATCTACAAACTTGGGTGACTTTTATTTCTAGCTTTGTGGAATTTATATTTGGCGGTGAGGAGTCTGACGTCTATAGTTTCAGGGGCGTGGGATTTGAATTGGGGTGTTTTCTGGCATCTATAGCCCTTGGGGGATGTGTCCTGTACTGTGGTTTCGGGCATTTATAGTTTTGGGGGTATGGGCATTGATGAGTCTTGTGGCATTTATAGTCTCAGGGTGTTGGATGTGATTATAGCGTCGTTTCTTTCACTTATAGTCCTTCTGAGAGGTGTATAGGGGAGTGGTTTCTTTCGTCTATAGCCTTAGGGGGGATGTGTCCAATGGCGTGGTTTCCGTCGCCTATAGTCTGTCTGGGATGTACATGTTGGTGTGTTTCTTCCACTTATAGTCCTTCTGAGAGGTGTATAGTGGAGTGGTTTCATCCGTCTATAGTCTTTGGGGGGAGGTGTCCAATGGCGTGGTTTCCGTCGCCTATAGTCCGTCTGGGATGTACATGTTGGTGTGTTTTCTCAAGCGCATTCTGTGTTTTTTGTGTATTTTCCGGTCCGGGTCACTGCGCTATGTACTTGCCTATAGCGTCAGATGTTTATATTTACAAGGATTCCGTCATTATTCTCTACGCTCATATTCCACAGAGCTTTTCACTGAGATTCGTTATTATCTTGCATTTCTTCCCTGCAGCGTCATTTTCTTCTCTGCTGTCTTGTATACCGTATCTGAAGCTTTTGTTTGCAAGGATTTCGTTGACATTTTTTTCGGTTATGATCTCAAGATTTTGCTTTAAGATTCATGTGTTTCTGTTATTACTTCTCGTCTGCGCAGCCCACATGTACTCGTCTTAAGGTCACTTTTATGTAATGGTCTCCTGAGTCTTCTGAATGTTTGCTTGGGGGTTACAATGAAGGGCCGGGCAAGTAGGATCCATCTAAGACTCGACCCTCTACACTAAACTTATAGATCCTCACAATATCCACAGCCCACATGTACTCGTCTCAAGTTCACTTTTATGTAATGGTCTCCTGAGTCTTCTGAATGTTTGCTTGGGGGTTACAATGAAGGGCCGGGCAAGTAGGATCCATCTAAGACTCGACCCTCTACACTAAACTTATAGATTCTCTCAATATCTACATTCCACATACACATCTATACAAGCATATTCAGTTTCCCAGCCAAGAGACTTCTGCCACGGAGGAGAGTAGAGAGTAATTGGGTAGGCGGTGGCTGAGTGGTAGCGTGCTGGGCCCACATTCACCGCGTGATGGACGACGCGGGTTCGAATCCCCACGCTACCACCTGGGATTTTTCAGTCACCGCCGAGTGGCTTAAAACTACCCACATGCTGTCCTGAAGACCACCCATCAACCCGGACTCTAGAGGAAACCGTCCAAGTGAATCAAGAAGGAGTTCCGGGGGGCAGCATGAGCCAAGAGAAGATGGCGCCACTATAAACACTTGCCTGCGCCATGACGGGCTGGGGCCAACTACCATTCAGGCCCTCAAGAGAGCCTACCGGCGCTATAGGCGTACACGTAAGAAAAAAAAAGAGTTACAGTTTCATAATTATATAGTACAGAGGAACGATCGAAGTATCACCTGGGCTCTAAAACTACCTTTGGAAATGGCCAGAATTCATAGGAAGGCTTTCTCAAATGTGGGTGATTGGACGGTAAAATCCTACTGAAAATGAACCTAATTATGGTCACATTTTTATATATTTAGGCGCATATTGACCTCTCTTTCGGCCGCCTCTTTGGATTCTTTTTAGGAGCAGCGAGTAGCGGGCTTTTTATTATTACTGTTTCCTTTTTTTGTGCCCTTGAGCTGTCTCCTTCGTTGTAAAAAAAATAAGCATACATATTTTACAAGGCTTTCGTGGGGGGTTATGGGCGTTCCCAGGGGTAGTTTTATGACCCTGGTGGTAGTCTGACCCTTCTTCTGTACCGTGACCCAACAACAACACTCATTAGAACCCAGCTGACCTCCTTATCAGCCTTTGTAAATTATGTGAGAACTGGAAGCGGTTGAGAACACAGATCTAATTGTCTTGCATCTTCTAAGACCATTCCGCCTCACACACAATCTCCAGAGGCTCTTATGAATGTCTATTAACGCTCAAGGTCCAGAAGAATGGTCACACAGCACCCAGGGTCATGAAACTACCCTTGAAGATGCCCACAACACCCACGAAAACCAGGGCAAATGTGAGTGCTCGGGTGCCGACATGTTTGAGAATAACCGAATTTAATTTTCCTGTGGTTACCCTTTCAGAGAGCGGGCCGGCCTCGTTTTCTCAGACAAGACTTGGGATGCCTAGCTGTTGTCGTCCTTGTCCAGGGGAGTGTTGGTTCCTTGAAAACGGGGCAAAGAATCATGGCCCGTATTCTTAAACATTTCGGAGCTTACAATGTTGGTATTCAGACAGTTCCCTCACATCAACTAATTCCAGAGGCCAAAAATGAGATCGGTCAGGTTCTAATGAGTGTTTCTGTAGGTTCATGGCACAGAAGAAGGGTCAAACTACCACTACCGCCACCAGGGTCATAAAACTAGCCCTGGAAATGTCCGAAACTCCTACGAAAGCCTTGGCAAATGTGTGTATCTTTAGGTTCATGGTACAGAAGAAGGGTCAAACTACCACCAGGGTCATAAAACTAGCCCTGGAAATGCCCGAAACTCCTACGAAAGCCTTGTCAAATGTGTGTTTCTTTAGGTTCATGGTACAGAAGAAGGGTCAAACTATCACCAGGGTCATTAAAGTACCCCTGGAAATGCCCAAAACTCCTACGAAAGCCTTGTCAAATGTGTGTTTCTTTAGGTTCATGGTACAGAAGAAGGGTTAAACTACCACCAGGGTCATAAAACTAGCCCTGGAAATGCCCGAAACTCCCACGAAAGCCTTGTCAAATGTGTGTTTCTTTAGGTTCATGGTACAGAAGAAGGGTCAAACTACCACCAGGGTCATAAAACTAGCCCTGAAAATGCCCGAAACTCCTACGAAAGCCTAGCCAAATGTGTGTTTCTTTAGGTTCATGGTATATACTTAAAGAATAGTCCCTCAAAACATAGGTCTCTTTGGATATAAAAACTTTCCTGTCTGTCTGTCTGTGTCTGTCTGTCTGTCTGTCTGTCTGTCTGTCTGTCTGTCTGTCTCTCTCTCTCTCTCTCTCTCTCTCTCTCTCTCTCTCTCTCTCTCTCTCTCACGACGCCTCTCCATTACCCCTCCCCTTCCCTTCCCATCTCTACCTTTTTCCTCCCCCCTTCCCTCCGGCGACACAAAAGCTGTATTGTTCCTCCAGGCCGCCTCCTCTGTGCCCTGGCTTGGAGGGAACCCGAATCCTCTTCCTCCTCCTATTCTTCCTCCTCCTCTTCCTTTATGTACGCCAGTGAGTGAGGTTCAGTCCATAAACTTCTATCATAACTTTCTAATTTCCTTGATATCTACGCCTGGTAAGAGTACTACATTGTCTATCTCTATCTTTCTATCTATCTCTTCCAGGGGTAGTTTTATGGCCCTGGTGGTAGTCTGACCCTTCGTCTGTACCGTGAACCTAAAGAAATACATATTTGACAAGGCTTTCGTAGGAGTTGTGGGCATTTCCAGGGATAGTTTTATGACCCTGGTGGTAGTTTGAACCTTCTTCTGTACCGTGAACTTAAAGAAATACATATTCGATAAGGCTTTCGTAGGAGTTGTGGGCATTTCCAGGGATAGTTTTATGGCCCTGGTGGTAGTTTGACCCTTCGTCTGTACCGTGAACCTAAAGAAATACATATTCGACATGGCTTTCGTAGGAGTTGTGGGCATTTCCAGGGATAGTTTTATGACCCTGGTGGTAGTTTGACCCTTCTTCTGTACCGTGAACCTAAAGAAATACATATTCGACAAGGCTTTCGTAGGAGTTGTGGGCATTTCCAGGGATAGTTTTATGACCCTGGTGGTAGTTTGAACCTTCGTCTGTACCGTGAACCTAAAGAAATACATATTCGACATGGCTTTCGTAGGAGTTGTGGGCATTTCCAGGGATAGTTTTATGACCCTGGTGGTAGTTTGAGCCTTCTTCTGTATCGTGAACCTAAAGAAATACATATTCGACAAGGCTTTCGTAGGAGTTTTGGGCATTTCCAGGGATAGTTTTATGGCCCTGGTGGTAGTTTGACGCTTCTTCTGCACCGTGAACCTAAAGAAATACATATTCGACAAGGCTTTCGTAGGAGTTGTGGGCATTTCTAGGGGTAGTTTTATGACCCTGGTGGTAGTTTGACCCTTCTTCTGTATCGTGAACCTGAAGAAACACATATTCGACAAGACTTTCGTAAGAGTTGTGGGCATTTCCAGGGGTAGTTTTATGACCCCGGTGGTAGTTTGCCCCTTCTTCTGTACCATGAACCTAAAGAAATACATATTCGACAAGGCTTTTGTAGGAGTTGTGGGCATTTCCAGGGATAGTTTTATGGCCCTGGTGGTAGTTTGAACCTTCTTCTGTACCGTGAACCTAAAGAAATACATATTTGACAAGGCTTTCGTAGGAGTTGCGGGCATTTCGAGGGTAGTTTTATGGCCCTGGTGGTAGTTTGAGCCTTCTTCTGTATCGTGAACCTGAAGAAATACATATTTGACAAGGCTTTCGTAGGAGTTGTGGGCATTTCCAGGGGTAGTTTTATGACCCCGGTGGTAGTTTGCCCCTTCTTCAGCACCGTGAACCTAAAGAAATACGTATTTGACACGGCTTTCGTAGGAGTTGTGGGCATTTCCAGGGATAGTTTTATGGCCCTGGTGGTAGTTTGAACCTTCTTCTGTACCGTGAACCTAAAGAAATACATATTTGACAAGGCTTTCGTAGGAGTTGCGGGCATTTCCAGGGATAGTTTTATGGCCCTGGTGGTAGTTTGACCCTTCTTCTGTATCATGAACCTGAAGAAACACATATTTGACAAGGCTTTCGTAGGAGTTGTGGGCATTTCCAGGGGTAGTTTTATGACCCTGGTGGTAGTTTGACCCTTCGTCTGTACCGTTAACCTAAAGAAATACATATTTGACAAGGCTTTCGTAGGAGTTGTGGGCATTTCCAGGGGTAGTTTTATGACCCCGGTGGTAGTTTGACCCTTCTTCTGCACCTCAATAATAATTCTAAGAGAGAGAAACGAAGAAAAATAAGGAAAGGAAGGAAGAAAGGGAGGAAAAGGAGGAGGAGGAGGAGGAGAGATTGATGAGGAAGCGTGTGTTCTTGGTAAGGGAGAGAGGGCGGGGGCAAAGGTACAGGGGGGAGAGGGAGGAAGGAGAGAGGGAGAGAGAGAGGAGGGGAGTGTCAGCGAGGGGAGGGTCGGGTCTTGCTAGGGTGTACGGTACGGTCGATCAATAGCCCACCTGTCCGCCCCCACGTGAGGAGTCTCGCCTCTGACTCTCCTGTTCCCTTGCGCTCGGCTCCTATGGCTGCTCGTCACACATATACAAACTTTCACATATATACACGGCAAGCACACACATATAGATAGATAGATAGATAGATAGATAGGGATTTATTTACAGGATATGAAACAGTTAAGGACCCCCAAAATTAAGACAAAATAAGCCCGCTAATCACTACTTCTAATATAGATACATAGATAGACAGATAGATAGATAGATAGATAGATAGACAGATAGATAGATAGATAGATAGATAGATACAGATTTATTTACAGGATATGAAACAGTTAAGGACCCCCAAAATTAAGACAAATTAAGCCCGCTAATCACTACTCCCAATAGATAGATAGATAGATAGATAGATAGATAGATAGATAGATAGATAGATAGATAGATATTTATTTACAGGATATGAAACAGTTAAGGACCCCCAAAATTAAGACAAAAAAAGCCCGCTCATCACTGCTCCTAATAGATAGATAGATAGATAGATAGATACTTCATTGACCACAGTATGCCGGTCTAAATTGTTGATATTACATAAGCCTTAACGTGACAGTCATTAGCACGCACACACGCACACACACACACACACACACACACACACACACACACACACACACGGATGAAGGAAATCTGTAGAAAGAAAGAAAGAAAGAAAGAAAAAAACAGCATAAAATGAAAGAAAAAAAGAAAAAAGAAAGAAAAACGAGAGAGAGAGAGAGAGAGAGAGAGAGAGAGAAGCTTATATGTTCACTCAAGAAAACCATTTAAAACTTCCACTCACCAGTAAAGACATTCACGGGAACATCGATACCCCCCCCCCCCCACCACCCCCCCCCCACCTCCCCCCCCCCACCCCTATGAAGGCCTTCCACCCCCCTTAAAAAATGATACTTGCAATGGTCATCTCAGTATAACAGATTCATGTATATATATAAATTATCCATGCGAAGCTGACCTCTCTTTTGGACGCTCTGTTTTGTTTTATAAGGGTGGTGATAGCTGGTTCTAGTGTGTTCTTATCTTCGTTTTTTTGTTATTTAATGTGAAAAAAATGTACTGTGGTTTCATATATAGATTAGAAGCACTATTTTGTTGATATCCTGTTCTCTGTTCTCTTATCCTACCTTTGCATTTCTGTGTACTCTCTATCCCTTTTCATTTTATCTGCATTTCTGAGCTTCCTATCCTGTTTTGTTTTCCTTCCTGTCTTCCTTCGTTTCTCTCTGTTCTTTCCTGTCCTTACCCTGCTATGCCTATTCTCTCCTTTTCCTCTTTCCTCCTTTTCTACCTTGGTTTCTCTGTGTCTCTCCCTTGCTGTCATCTCTCCTCCCTGATTTCTCCATTTCCCTCTCCTCTCTCTCATAAGAACATAAGAACGCAGGAGTCTGCAAGAGGCCGGTAGGCCTGTACGAGGCAGCTCCTTTGACCCTAAGCTCCCGTGTATCTAACCCCACCTAATATCGCTGTCCATGAATTTATCTAGTCTATTTTTGAATGTGACAATTGTATTGGCACTCACCACATGACTGCTAAGCCTATTCCACTCATCCACCACCCTATTAGTAAACCAATTTTTGCCTATGTCCCTGTTGAATCTGAATTTATCCAGTTTAAACCCATTACTTCGTGTCCTACCCGGTTCTCTTACCAACAAAACCTTATGAATGTCTCCCTTATTAAAGCCCTTCATCCATTTATAAACCTCGATCATGTCTCCACGCACCCTTCGCCTTTCTAGAGAATGCAAGTTTAACTGTTTGAGTCTTTCCTCGTATGGCAAGTTTCTCAACCCCTGAATCATCTTAGTCATCCTCCTCTGCACCGATTCTAACATTTTGATATCCATTCTATAGTAGGGTGACCAGAACTGAACCGCATAGTCAAGATGAGGTCTAACTAATGCTAAATATAGTTTGAGGAAGACTTCGGGGCTTCTGGGTCGCTCCTTGAAATAAATCCCAGTACCCTATTAGCTCGATTTCTAGCTTGAATGCATTGTGCCCTTGGACGGAGATCAGAGCTCACTAAGACCCCTAAATCCCTCTCGCACCCAGACCTACTTATGAGAGTGTCATTTAAGCAATAGTTATGTGAGGGGTTGTTCCTACCTACACTCAGAATACTGCACTTCCCTACATTGAACTCCATCTGCCATTTATCCGCCCAGTCATATAATCTGTTGAGTTCACCTTGGAGAATACTAGCGTCCTGATCCGACTCAATTACTCTACCGATCTTGGTATCATCTGCAAATTCTTCCTTCGTTCCTCTGTGTCCCTTCCATCCCTCACCATAACTATTTCGTCTCTTTCCTGTTCTCCTTTTTTCAGACGCTGTCGCCTCTCATAGCGAATGTTTGGGTCATAATGGAGATTCGTCGGGTTCCCACGAGTGTTTACGTTCATGGTACAGAGGTCTCGTCAAACTATCACAACGCTCGTACAACTACCAGTGAAGAACCCACCATAGCCTCTGCGGAAGCCTTGTCAAATGTGGGTATGTAAGCCTTCGTTTGAGACCAAGGGGCAGAGTAGATTTGCAACCCAGCCGGAGACATCACACGTAATCAATCATCGCTGGTCTTCAGTTTGGGACACAAGACCAACAGTCAGCGAGCCATGTAGAGTGTTTGTATGATGTCACCACTCCCTGAAAGACCCGTGGACCTACAAAACTCACCGAAAGTCCAGCCGGGAACATACTAGACCCAAGGAAAACTCTTAACTTGGCGTACGGGAGAAGGGCAGGCTAAAGTAAACAGATTATATAGTGTGAGGATTGGGATTCGAAGAGATGAGTCGGTAACATCATGGACGGGAAAGTATGGTTAAGTGTACCCTGCATGCTCACTGAAAGAAGATGGGTCGGCGTAGCACAAAAGGTTGCCATGGGACTGGGATGTTTTAGAAGGAGGTTTAATTAGGGAGAGAGAGAGAGAGAGAGAGAGAGAGAGAGAGAGAGAGAGAGAGAGAGAGAGAGAGGCCCCCAGAACTCCCCCTCAACCCCCTCATACACAGCCCCTCCCCCTCAACACACCTGCAGGAATGTTGTGGTGGTGTAGGCCGGCGGGGGATCAGTCGTGCTAATTCTCGTCCACAGAACCATCTTGCCGCTTCTTCCTTCTCTAGCGTTCCCGAGCGGCAGGAGCAACGACACAGTCTCCTTGCAACACACGCAGATGGGGCAACACAGTCAGTGGGAGGCAACACACCCCATCACACTGAATGGACAACACTGCCCCTCTCCTCCTTCTCTGTTGCAATCGCTCGACACTTCACAGGATATGCAAGATTGATATTGTGAGACGTTTCCTTGATTTCCTCACATTAACTTCTCCCAAATGCCGAAAAGGAGTTCAGACGCGTTCCCATTGGTGTTTTTTTAGGTTCATGGTACAGAAGAAGGGTCAGACTACCACAAGGGTCATAGAGGTACCCTGGAAAGGTCCCAAACTCCTACGAAAGGCTAGTTAAATACGTGTGTGGCTGGGGTATGTTTAATTATACGATCCATATTTTTTTCTCTGGCATAATCTGTAGCTGGTTCTCTCTCTCTCTCTCTCTCTCTCTCTCTCTCTCTCTCTCTCTCTCTCTCTCTCTCTCTCTCTCTCTCTCTCTCTCTCTCTCTCTCGATAGATCTAGATAGAGAGAGAGAGAGAGAGAGAGAGAGAGAGAGAGAGAGAGAGAGATCCTTCCAACATAACAAAACTCAGAATTACATTATCAAACCTGAACCTTGGGCTCCTTCCCTTTTTCCTTTCTTTCTTTTTTTCCTTTTCGACGATCTCAGGTACCAAAAAAGAGACACCCTACATATACTCTCTCTCTCTCTCTCTCTCTCTCTCTCTCTCTCTCTCTCGTGGGTACGTTAGATTCCCGGAAATGGTGAGGAAGAAGCGCAAGGCAAGTTCTCTCAGACAGAGTTGCGTGTTAAGGTTATTGATTGAACTGGGTTTGTAAGGCCTTAGTCGGTGGGGGGGGAGGGGGAAGGGGGGTGAACTACCACCACCACCACCACCACCACAACCATTTCTACCACCCACTACCACTATCGCCATTGCTACCACTACCCTCTATCCCCTATCTATCCATCTATCTATCTATCCTGTCTACATACCACCACTACTACTACTACTACTACTACTACTACTACTACTACCATCGCAACCACTAACACTATTCTCTACCCTCCACTACCACTACTACCACAATCGCAACCACTAACACTGCTCCCCATTCTACCATAGCCTGAAATACAACGACAACTCCTACCACTATTTCAATTCAACCACCACTAACACAGTCAACACTAACCTCCCTCTTCTCTCTTCACTAACACCCTTGTCAGGTTCACTACCATCACCTCTACCTCTAACTCCACAACCACCATCTCTACCTCACTACCATAAGCACTAGTATTATCGCGAACCCTTCCAGAACCACTACATTCATAAATTTTGCGTACTATCACGAGAATCTATTACTTGCCACTAACATACCTTTCCTACTACTACTACTACTACTACTACAGCCGTTTTTGTCATTTCTCTCCTGTACGATATCCCACCACCACCATAGCACCGCCGTCCCCGCTTCGCCTCTGCAACCCAATGACAATAACATCGGAGCTCCACAGTTACAGGAGACGGGGCGAGAGTCGGGCCACATCAAAGGCTTTAAATCGTGTATCAGAATTTGAAGTATGATATTGACGTGCTTGAAATACCCAGGTAGTTTTAGTGGTATAAACAACAGCAATAACAAAAACAAGATGGGCCGTGTATCAGAATTTGATGTATATTATTAATGTGCTCAGTAAACCACGATGGAGCCGATTTAAAATTAATTCTCCCGATCCTTTCCCCCTGTGCTCCTTGACAGCGCTCTGCCCCTTCCCGCCTTCCCCCGACCCTTCCCACAGAGGCGTCACAGCGGGGCTCATCAAGGGCTCGGACGTGGTTTGGCCCCTCCGCTCTCCTTCCATTTTTTACATTGTCACGTCTCATCAATACTCCCCCGAAGACAGGTGAGCCACTTCTTAACCCGGTAGCAGCGACGGGCCAAGTTTGTGGCTTTACCGTGTAGCAGCGACGGGCCAAATTTGTGGCTTTACCGTGTAGCAGCGACGGGCCAAATTTGTGGCTTTACCGTGTAGCAGCGGCGGGCCAAATTTGTGGCTTTACCGTGTAGCAGCGACGGGCCAAGTTTGTGGCTTTACCGTGTAGCAGCGACGGGCCAAGTTTGTGGCTTTACCGTG
>NC_066531.1:2360673-2373173 GCF_024679095.1 Eriocheir sinensis
GTTTTAACAACGGTTTTAATTGGATAGCGTTATTTGTGTGGGAACGGCAGTTTTGGGTTGGATAATTGCGATGATCTAGGTACGATAATTTGACATCGCTGCACGGTGTGGGGAGAGAGGGGGGGTTCTAACGTTTCTCTCTCTTTAGGTTCTCTCTTCCACTCATCTTCACTTTTATTGGGACCCAGAAGACGAACAAACAGAGGAATGACCATAACAGCACAGTGATAGTGACCCCAATCAGAGGCAAATACCGGATTGAGATATGGAGGCAAAAATCGTAAATAACTGATACGAAAAGGAAGGAAAGCAATTAGTTAGATTTGCAAGAGTCATACACATCTAATAGGACAGGCAAGGACAAGGAGGGGAAACAGATACCCAGACCCAGATACAGAAAATAGATACCCAGTAGGCGGGGTCAGAAAGTGTGGGTGACCATTCAGACGCCTGGGTCCCGACACTGTGTCTCTTGTACTGTCTCCTCCCGTCTAGCGTCTCTGTCCACCTCCTTCTTCTTGGGTTCTTTGACTATTCTCCTACATTCATCTTTCTCTCCCTCTTCGTCCTTCTCTCCTTCCTGTCTAGTGCCTCTCTTTTGTTTTCTCGGCATCTTCGTTCTCTTTTCCTTCCTGTCTTTGTCGTCACGTTCCTCATCTTCCCTCATCCGGCCATCTTCCCTTTCACCCTCGTCCTATTTCCCTTTCCGTCTGGGTCGACCATACCACCAGAATTGCTGTTGTGTCTGGAGTCCTCGTTCTATTTCCAGCGAATCAATCAGTCACCCATTTTACGTAAGCATCGCCAGAGCTGTCCGTCAGTCAGTCAGCCGGTTGCCATAGTGACCTTTACGCCGGGAGACAGTAATAGATGATGGCAAGGGAGACTAGACCAAATCGCAGAGCATTATTACATTGCACATAGGAGCTCACATTTAACAGACCCGCCCCGTATACTCCCGGTCCCATATTTCCCATCTCTCTACGGTTGTGTAGGGGGCTTCGTGGTGCAGTGGTTAGCACACTCGGCTCACAATCGAGAGAGCCCGGGTTCGATTCTCGGGCGGAGTGGAAAAACTTGGGCGGCTTTTCCGATACCCTACGCCCCTGTCCACCCAGCAGTGAATGGGTACCAGGTATTATTCCGGGGTTGTGTCCCGTCTCCTGGGGTCTGTTCCCTTCTCCTATAATTTCTTCCCCTTCTGTCTCTCTCCGGCATGTGACCACAGATGTTGCGCCGACTAAACGAAACTTTCCAACTTTTCTACGGTTGTGCGGTAGAGACACTCGGCTATGGTCCCAAAACTAACCATGAGGTGTTCAGAAAAATTCTCTTATCGTGACGCCCATTCTAAATCACTGTAGACGGAATCCTAACCTAACCTAACCTAACCTAACCTAACGCAATCTGCCCTGCCCTAACCTAACCTAACCTAACGCAGCCTGCCCTGCCCCAACCTAACCTAACCTAACCTAACCTAGCCTAACGCAACCTGCCCTAACCTAACCTAACCTAACCTAACGCAGCCTGCCCTGCCCCAACCTAACCTAACCTAACCTAACGCAGCCTGTCCTGCCTTAATCTGCCCTAATGGGAGGAAGGGCAAGGAGGAGGGAGGAAGAGGAGAGGGAAGGAGAGAAGAGGAATGGTGGGGAAGGAGAGGAGAGGAAGGGGAGGAGAGGGAAGGAAAGGTGGGGAGAGGTAGGGGAGTTTAGGAACGAGAGGAGAGATGGAAGAGGAGAGGGAAGGAGGGAGAGGAGAGAGAGTGGAGGAGAGAGAAAGAGAAGAGGAGGAGGAGGAGAGGGAGAGAGCGGGGAGAAGGACAGAGGAGGATGGCATCAGAGCTAAATGTGAGAGTTAGTGCTGTGAGTGTGAGTGTGTGTGTGTGTGTGTGTGTGACAGAAAGAGAGAGAGAGAGAGGGAGAGAGAGAGAGAGAGAGAGAGAGAGAGAGAGAGAGAGAGAGAGAGAGAGAGAGAGAGAGAGAGAGAGAGAGAGAGAGAGAGAGAGAGAGAGAGAGAGAGAGAGAGAGAGAGAGAGAGAGAGAGAGAGAGAGAGAGAGAGAGAGAGAGAGAGAGAGAGAGAGAGAGAGAGAGAGAGAGAGAGAGAGAGAGAGAGAGAGAGAGAGAGAGAGAGAGAGAGAGAGAGAGAGAGAGATTTTACCTATTAAACAAAAACTCATACATCTGTTCTTTTCTCTTTCCCTCTACGTGTCAGCAAACAGCTCTGTCACACATCTCTTGAACATTTGAACATTGGCAGTTTCAAATACCCCGCTCTTCCCCTATCAACCTTTCTCTACCCTCATGCACCCAAACGATACAACTTTCACTAAAGATTAAGACCCGTTCTCAGACCCTTCCTTTCGCCTCTAACATCAACAATTTCCAAAGGCCAAACATGAGATCAGTCAGCTTCCAATGAGTGTTTCTTTACGTTCATGGTACAGAGGAAGGGTCGAACTACCACCAGGGTCATGAAAGCACCCCTGGATATGGATCAAATCTCCCACGTAAGCCATGTCAAATAGGTGATCTTAGGCGCTGAAATGGTTCTAATGAGTTATTCTTAGGCTCAACATACAGAGGAAGGGTCAAACTACCACCAGGGTCATAAAACTACTCCTGGAAATGCCCACAACTCCTACGAAAGCCTTGTCAAATATGTGTTCTTGGGTGACGAAGTGTCTTATATACGAGCCTAAGTGCATTGACCCACTAAACTATCAAGTCTCCTTAGTGATTCCTTATCATATAACAGCACTGGCGAATGTTTCCACTGGGTAAAACGCCCTCACATGAAGCTGTCTGGAGGGGGATATGTCCGAGGGTGAATCTGTCGGGAGGGAAAATGTCAGAAGGCGAATGTGTCCAGAGGGGAATATGAGCGGCTCTCTCTCTCTCTCTCTCTCTCTCTCTCTCTCTCTCTCTCTCTCTCTCTCTCTCTCTCTCTCTCTCTCTCTCTCTCTCTCACACACACACACACACACACACCTGAAAACCCGGTTATTAATCTCTGTGACTTTATTTCCATAACTTTTTTTTTTTTCTTTTTCTTGTTCCAAACGTGTATAATTTGAGAGAGAGAGAGAGAGAGAGAGAGAGAGAGAGAGAGAGAGAGAGAGAGAGAGAGAGAGAGAGAGAGAGAGAGAGAGAGAGAGAGAGAGAGAGAGAGAGAGAGAGAGAGAGAATTACATAGAATTACATAGATAACCAGACCAAACAGGCCCTAAGACCCAAAATAGGTGGTCTGAGAGAGAGAGAGAGAGAGAGAGAGAGAGAGAGAGAGAGAGAGAGAGAGAGAGAGAGAGAGAGAAGGGAACATAGATCAATGATACCAGAATGGA
Organism: Eriocheir sinensis; assembly: GCF_024679095.1. Taxonomy (NCBI): domain Eukaryota; kingdom Metazoa; phylum Arthropoda; class Malacostraca; order Decapoda; family Varunidae; genus Eriocheir; species Eriocheir sinensis. The sequence goes on from NC_066531.1 coordinate 2,364,018, forward strand.
GAGAGAAGTAATGAGTTTGATAAATAGGGGAACTAAATAGGACGGTAGAACTTGTGATAAATAGATAGAAAGATAGATAGAAAGATAGATAGATAGTGTGCGTGTGTGTGTGTGTGTGTGTGTGTGTGTGTGTGTGTGTGTGTGTGTGTGTGTGTGTGTGTCTGTGTCTCGTTGCCATGGTACAGGTCACATCCGCCAAGCTTCTCTCTCTCTCTCTCTCTCTCTCTCTCTCTCTCTCTCTCTCTCTCTCTCTCTCTCTCCTTATTATTATTCAGCTTTCTCTCAGGAGCAAAAATTTCCTCCACATACAAAAACGCTTCCTCACAAACACGGTATTACGAAATATTAATAATTTTCTTAATAAACACAAGTACAAAAAATAAAAAGCTCTGTGAGGGGGTTGAAATAAAAACTTACATTCACACTTTACTTAAATGTCGCAATGTCTTTTTTATAGTCTGCCTGAGAGTCTTGGTACTTTAATATTATCATCATCGTTCCGCTTGTCTGTACAGGAGGGAAGGAGCAGAAGGGATGCGGATGGGTGACCTTGGTTAGACAGAATGGTCCAAGCGAGCTAGACACGACTACCTCCACCTAACCTAACCTAACGCAATCTGCCCTGCCCCAACCTAACCTAACCTAACGCAATCTGCCCTGCCCCAACCTAACCTAACCTAACGCAATCTGCCCTGCCCTAACCTAACCTAACCTAACCTAACGTAATCTGCCCTGCCCTAACCTAACCTAACCTAACCTAACCTAACCTAACCTAACCTAACGCAACCTGCCCTGCCCCAACCTAACCTAACCTAACCTAACCTAACGTAATCTGCCCTGCCCCAACCTAACCTAACCTAACCTAACCTAACGTAATCTGCCCTGCCCTAACCTAACCTAACCTAACGCAACCTGCCCTGCCCCAACCTAACCTAACCTAACCTAACCTAACGCAGCCTGTCCTGCCTTAATCTGCCCTAATGGGAGGAAGGGCAAGGAGATCAGTCGGGTTCCAATGGCTGTTTTTTAGGTCCATGGTACAGAAGGAGGGTCCATTTACCACCAGGGTCATCAAACTACCCCTGAGAATGCGAACCTGTCAAAATCCTTCTTCCTCCACCTGTCAAAGTCATTCTTCCACCTGTCAAAATCCTTCTTCCACCTGTCAAAATCTTCCTCCTGTCAAAATACTTCTTCCTCCACCTGTCAACGAAACAACTTCCACCTGTCAAAATTTTCCACCTGTCAAAATCCTTCTTCCACCTGTCAAAATTCTTCTTCCATCAGTCAAAATCCATCTTCTACCACCTGTCAAAATCCTTCTTCCTCCACCTGTCAAAATCCTTCTTCCACCTGTCAAAATCCTTCTTCCTCCTGTCAAAATCCTTCCTCCAGCTGTCAAAATCCTTCTTCCACCTGCCAAAATCCTTCTTCCTCCTGTCAAAACTCTTCTTCCACCTGTCAAAATCCTTCTTCTACCTGTCAAAATCATCCACCTATCAAAATCCTTCTTCCACCTGTCAAAATCCTTCTTCCACCTGTCAAAATCCTTCTTCCACCTGTCAAAATCCTTCTTCCGCCTGTCAAAATCCTTCTTCCTCCACCTGTCAAAATCTTCCTCCTGTCAAAATACTTCTTCTTCCACCTGTCAACGAAACAACTTCCACCTGTCAAAATTTTCCACCTGTCAAAATCCTTCTTCCACCTGTCAAAATCCTTCTTCCACCTGTCAAAATCCTTCTTCTACCTGCCAAAGTCCTTCTTCCACCTGTCAAAATCCTTCTTCCACCTGTCAAAATCTTCCATCTGTCAAAATCCTTCTTCCACCACCTGTCAAAATCATTCTTCCACCTGTCAAAATCTTCCACCAGTCAAAATCCTTCTTCCACCTGTCAAAATCCTTCTTCCACCTGTCAAAATCCTTCTTCCACCTGTCAAAATCCTTCTTCCACCTGTCAAAATCCTTCTTCCACCTGTCAAAATCTTCCACCTGTCACAATCTTCCACCTGTCAAAATTCTTCTTCCACCTGTCAAAATCCTTCTTCCACCTGTCAAAATCATTCTTCCACCTGTCAAAATCCTTCTTCCACCTGTCAAAATCCTTCTTCCACCTGTCAAAATCTTCCACCTGTCAACGAATCAACTTCCATTTGTCAAAACGCACGTCGCCTCACCAGCCAGCTACCTCCCTTTAACCGACTCTCTCCGGCAGTATCGTTGCTCTTTCTTCCTTTTATCGCCATATTTTCATGCTCATCGCTTCCTATAAATGATCGTCAAGCTCCCACGCTTCCCACACCCCCGCTACTTAGGATGGAATTCTCAAACGCTCTCTCATCTCAGATCAACTATTTCTACAGGCTAAAAAGATCAGTTGGGTTCTAATGAGTGTTTCTTTTAGGCTCACGGTACAGAAGAAAGGTCAAACTACCACCAGGGTCATAAAACTAGCCCTGGAAATGCTCACAACTCCTAGGAAAGCCCTGTTAAATGTGTGTTGCTGAGGTTCACGGTACAGAAGAAGGGTCAAACTACAACCAGGGTCATGAAACTAGCCCTGGAAATGCTCACAACTCCTACGAAAGCCCTGTTAAATGTGTATTGCTGAGGTTCATGGTACAGAGGAAGGGTCAAACTACAACCAGGGTCATAAAACTAGCCCTGGAAATGCTCACAACTCCTAGGAAAGCCCTGTTAAATGTGTGTTGCTGAGGTTCACGGTACAGAAGAAGGGTCAAACTACCACCAGGGTCATAAAACTAGCCCTGGAAATGCTCACAACTCCTAGGAAAGCCCTGTTAAATGTGTGTTGCTGAGGTTCACGGTACAGAAGAAGGGTCAAACTACCACCAGGGTCATAAAACTATCCCTGAAATGCTCACAACTCCTAGGAAAGCCTTGATAAATCTGTTTTGCTGAGGTTCACGGTACAGAAGAAGGGTCAAACTACCACCAGGGTCATAAAACTAGCCCTGGAAATGCTCACAACTCCTAGGAAAGCCTTGTTAAATATGTGTTGCTGAGGTTCACGGTACAGAAGAAGGGTCAAACTACCACCAGGGTCATAAAACTAGCCCTGGAAATGCTCACAACTCCTAGGCAAGCCCTGTTAAATGTGTGTTGCTGAGGTTCACGGTACAGAAGAAGGGTCAAACTACCACCAGGGTCATAAAACTAGCCCTGGAAATGCTCACAAGTCCTAGGAAAGCCCTGTTAAATGTGTGTTGCTGAGGTTTAGAGTACAGAAGAAGGGTCAAACTACAACCAGGGTCATAAAACTAGCCCTGGAAATGCTCACAACTCCTAGGAAAGCCCTGTTAAATGTGTGTTGCTGAGGTTCACGGTACATAGGAAGGGTCAAACTACCACCAGGGTCATATAACTAGCCCTGGAAATGCTCACAACTCCTAGGAAAGCCCTGTTAAATGTGTGTTGCTGAGGTTCATGGTACAGAAGAAGGGTCAAACTAACACCAGGGTCATAAAACTAGCCCTGGAAATGCTCACAAGTCCTAGGAAAGCCCTGTTAAATGTGTGTTGCTGAGGTTCACGGTACAGAAGAAGGGTCAAACTAACACCAGGGTCATAAAACTAGCCCTGGAAATGCTCACAACTCCTAGGCAAGCCCTGTTAAATGTGTGTTGCTGAGGTTCACGGCACAGAAGAACGGTCAAACTACCACCAGGGTCATAAAACTAGCCCTGGAAATGCTCACAACTCCTACGAAAGCTCTGTTAAATGTGTGTTGCTGAGGCTCATGGTACAGAGGAAGGGTCAAACTACCACCAGGGTCATAAAACTAGCCCTGGAAATGCTCACAACTCCTAGGAAAGCCTTGTCAAATATGTGTGCAAGGGGAGCGAATAGTTTGGGAATACGATTCTTATGTTCATCTCTACTCTGTTCAGTTACTAATGCAAACTATAACCAGTAACTTCACATTTTCGTTTCCTTCAATAGTTTGCTCTGGGACGACCTTCTCTACATTGTTTTCTCCTCCCTCCTGCGACTGATTTCAAGACACATTTGGATCTACGTTGAATATTTCTATAGTTTCTTATGTTTTGTTTTAATGAGACTTCCTGCATGTTTTTCTTTTCGGTTAGAGGAGACAGACCAAGCAAGGACTGGCCTATCTATACAGCTTCTGGTCTCCCCACAGCGCCAGTTCTCCTCACCAAAACAGGCTCACTAGATAAACGGATTAGTCACCGAAGCTTCAGCGATCTCACCCATTCAGAGTTTGAGAACAGGCGGCGTAGGGATGGGGGCGAGACAAGGCAAGCGTGTCACCGGGCCGCGCTGTACCCACAAATCACCGGCGTCCAACACTTGGTAACACACACAGCGCAACACAGGACTAAACACTCCCGCGCCACTTTAGGTTCCCGGGAACTTTTCACTGGTGTGCCTCGCTGTTCACGGTCCAAACACCTTCACGTGACGCACTAACGACACACACCTGGCGCTCTAGGTATGGAGGGGAACGATGCGTGACACGGCGGGGCGTGCAAGGGCGGGCGTGCAGGGAGCGGCGAGGGTGGGACGGGTGCGACCCACACCGAGCGGGCGCTGACTGGTGGCCGGCGGGCGAGGCAGCACACGTGTATGAAGCGCGTGTCATTGATCGGCACACTGCTGCTGCTGCTGCTGTTGCCCTTGGCCATGCTGCCAACCCTGTGTCACTGTTGTTGTTGTTATGTTGTTGGTTATAATGCGGGTGGAGACTTTTTTTTCTCGATTTTACATGAGCAGTTTCCCAGGCTCGTACGAGGATGCTGCCATGGTGTGCTGGTGTAGTGCTGGTGTGATGGTGGTGATGGTGTGGGGGCGTGTTGGGAGTGTTGGCTGTGCTGATGTGATGTTGCTGTGTTGGTCTCGGGAGCGTTGGCTGTGCTGATGTGATGTTGCTGTGTTGGACGCCTCGGGAGTCTTGGCTGTACTGATGTGATGTTGCTGTGTTGGTCTCGGGAGTGTTGGCTGTGCTGATGTGATGTTGCTGTGTTGGTCTCGGGAGTGTTGGCTGTACTGATGTGATGTTGCTGTGTTGGTCTCGGGAGTGTTGGCTGTGCTGATGTGGTGTTGCTGTGTTGGTCTCGGGAGTGTTGGCTGTGCTGATGTGGTGTTGCTGTGTTGGACGTCTCGGGAGTGTTGGCTGTACTGATGTGGTGTTGCTGTGTTGGTCTCGGGAGTGTTGGCTGTGCTGATGTGGTGTTGCTGTGTTGGACGTCTCGGGAGTGTTGGCTGTGCTGATGTGGTGTTGCTGTTGTTGGCTGTGCTGATGTGGTGTTGCTGTGTTGGTCTCGGGAGTGTTGGCTGTGCTGATGTGATGTTGCTGTGTTGGTCTCGGGAGTGTTGGCTGTGGTGATGTGATGTTGCTGTGTTGGACGTCTCGGGAGTGTTGGCTGTGCTGATGTGGTGTTGCTGTGTTGGACGTCTCGGGAGTGTTGGCTGTGCTGTCGTGGTGTTGCTGTGTTGGTCTCGGGAGTGTTGGCTGTGCTGTCGTGGTGTTGCTGTGTTGGTCTCGGGAGTGTTGGCTGTGCTGTCGTGGTGTTGCTGTGATGGTCTCGGGAGTGTTGGCTGTGCTGATGTGGTGTTGCTGTGTTGGTCTCGGGAGTGTTGGCTGTGCTGATGTGGTGTTGCTGTGTTGGTCTCGGGAGTGTTGGCTGTGCTGATGTGATGTTGCTGTGTTGGACGTCTCGGGGGTCTTGGCTGTGCTGATGTGGTGTTGCTGTGTTGGGCTCGGGAGTGTTGGCTGTTCTGTCCTGGTGTTGCTGTGGGATATGCGTTTACCGGGGACCCCAACTTTTCCTTTATTGTGTTAGATACTTTTGTGTTTTTCTCATCCATTTGCATCTTTTCTTTCCATTGTGTCGACACCCAGCACTGACCTCTCAACTCCTCCCTGGGAACCTCTCACTTTCCTTTCCAGAGTCTTAATCCATCACCACGACCCACAATGGTACAGAAGAAGGGTCAAACTAACACCAGGGTCATAAAACTACAGATGGAAATGCCCAAAACTCCTACGAAAGCCTTGTCAAATGAGTGTTTCTTTAGGTTCACGGTACAGAGGGGTGTCAAACTCACCCAGGTCATCCTTGTCAAATGAGTGTTTCTTTAGGTTCACGGTACAGAGGAGTGGTCAAACTAACACCAGGGTCATAAAACTACAGATGGAAATGCCCAAAACTCCTACGAAAGCCTTGTCAAATGAGTGTTTCTTTAGGTTCACGGTACAGAGGAGTGGTCAAACTAACACCAGGGTCATAAAACTACAGATGGAAATGCCCAAAACTCCTACGAAAGCCTTGTCAAATGAGTGTTTCTTTAAGTTCACGGTACAGAAGAAGGGTCAAAAACTACTGATGGAAATGCCCAAAACTCCTACGAAAGCCTTGTCAAATGAGTGTTTCTTTAGGTTCACGGTACAGAGGAGCGGTCAAACTAACACCAGGGTCATAAAACTACTGATGGAAATGCCCACAACTCCTACGAAAACCTTGTCAAATATGTGAGGTCCTGAAGAGGGGGGAACGCAGCGACTGAAAACTCCCCCCTTTAGGCACAACGGTCGAGTCAGTCCATCAAACAATTGGGGGTACGTTCCCTCGCCCACCCTACGATTACCGTAATGCCCGAAAAAGTCTAGTCTAGCCCTCTCCCCATTTCAAGTATCTCAAGGCAGGATCCATAGACTTGACCTCCCTTGACCTCCTCCTACAGAATAGAACCCAGTGAGCAGAGTCGAATGTTCATGAACGTGCCACATGGTCGTATAGTCCACGTTGGTGTTCACGGGGTATGCAGGTAATAGGTATCGATTTAGCATCACAGAATTATAACGGATTCTACACAAAGTTATTCCAGCGATATCCCGTGATTCTACGTGAACACTTATTTCCGCTACCACTTGGGATTTTCCAGTCACCACCGAGGAACCTAAGACTACTCACATAGTGTCCTGAAGACCACCTATCAACCCGGACTCTAGAGGAGCTATCCTATATAGAGGAACTGTCCAAGTGAATCAAGAATGAGCTCCAGGGGGCCGCAGGAGACAAGAATAGATGGCGCCACTATAAACACTTGCCTGCGCCATGATGGGCTTGGGCCGACCACTAGGTCACTCAAGAAAGCCTACCGGCGCTATAGTTCAGAACGTTAAAAAAAACGCGTCTCAAGACAGTCTATCGGCGCTATCGGCAACACCTGAAGAAAGAAAAGCGCCAGAATGACTTTGGACAACAACTCTGCCCAACATTCATTCCGTGCAAAGGTTAGAAAGTGATCGGGCAAGGACGCAGCTTTGCCTCCGTCCAGTGTTCACAGAGAAGATGGGTTAGCCTTTTCCCCAAGTTCCCCCATCCACATACCGATATCACAGCCCTCTGAGTCCTAGAGTACAGGCCAGTCAACAGACCAAAAATCCTTGCAGGAATCCTTTGGAGTCGCAATAGATCCAAGAGTCCTTTGCGCAACACTGAATCAAAAACCATCTTGAGATCACGATAGATTGCAAGCATCCCTTTCGGTGTTCTCGTCAGCGCTCCATCTGTAAGCGAAGTGTTAAGATACGGTCAGATGTCCTTTCCAGGCGTGACAACTATTTCGCAGAACAACAGATGGGCCAGCACCTTGTCTGGAACATTGGACAGCGTAATACCGCAGCGATTCTGACGATTCCGTTTCCATTTCCAGATAGGGACGAGCGGTCTCCTCTTCGAGTCAGGAGGAATGGTACAGCGGGAGAGGTCCTTTCAATATGTTACCTTGACTTCCGAAATCATTCCAAACCGGTGTAGGATATAGAGTCCATTTCAGGTCCAGTGAGGAATTCGTTTATATCAATTGTCCCGAGAATACACGTTCATTACCTGTTTCTGGAGCACCTGTCTTTAATGACCTCAAGGGGCTAACTGGGCAGGGCTCCACTCTGTCCGTTTGCCACACTCGCTGCGTCGCCTGATTGATGTTTGTTTGAGTGCAATAACGTGTGTGTGTGTGTGCAAACGAAACAATCTATCCTCAAAGTTCCTTCAAGAAGACTGAAAACAACCTATAAAATATACTGCAATCCTCTTCTTGAAAAGGCCGCCGCTGGTGCCCCCGCCGCTGTCGCCGTGACGTCACCGGCAAGCGTGGCGTCAAAACCCTAACGTCACCAAGGCGCGTGACGTCGCCGAGCATGACCACCCGAGGGACGGTAATTAATTTTGCGCAGCTTTGTCTGTCGGGGCATGACACGGGAAAGCTCTAGGGGGAGAATGATGCACCAGATTTGTGGCTTTACCGTGTAGCAGCGACGGGGCAAATTTGTGGCTTTACCGTGTAGCAGCGACGGGCCAAATTTGTGGCTTTACCGTGTAGCAGCGACGGGCCAAATTTGTGGCTTTACCGTGTAGCAGCGACGGGCCAAATTTGTGGCTTTACCGTGTAGCAGCGACGGGCCAAATTTGTGGCTTTACCGTGTAGCAGCGACGGGCCAAATTTGTGGCTTTACCGTGTAGCAGCGACGGGCCAAATTTGTGGCTTTACCGTGTATCAGCGACGGGCCAAATTTGTGGCTTTACCGTGTAGCAGCGACGGGCCAAATTTGTGGCTTTACCGTGTAGCAGCGACGGGCCAAACTCTTCCCATGATACAAACCCCCAAAAATAGATGATGCATAAACTGATCACAAATGCTTTGATATATATTATGAAATGGTTTGTGTGAGGGGTGATTTTTTTCTCATTTTTCTCGCTTAGTGGGACCATTAAGAAACATGGTCCCCGCAGCTACCGGGTTCAGTATCCTGGTTTTGAGCACCTAACCGGCACCTGGTAGACTTTGGTAGCCCGGATGTTATACTGGCCCTGTGTCCCGGGGTAGTGGGTTCATCTTACCACAGACACGCGGGCCAATGCGACGGAGATGAGCACTGAGGCTTCGCGGAGCTGTAGTGTATGCTCCCAACTTTACTTTTCACCAACAACATAAAACCGCCAAGTGAGTCATGGGGTAAACGAGTGCTCTAGCGACGCCTGCCTCCTCCTCCACCTGCTCCTCCTCCTTCATCTTCCACCTTTGATGAGAGAGTTAGTGTAGCTTGTCACAAACAGCCTCGTCAGGACCAGCAAGTCTCCTATTGTTTGTTCTTCCTTTGTGTTCCTT
>NC_066531.1:2378173-2380673 GCF_024679095.1 Eriocheir sinensis
GGGTAGCCTTGATTGAAGTTTATAAATGGATGGACATTATATATTAAAGTTGATGTTGGCAAAGTTCTGGTGGTATTGTAAGACACCTCAGACACGGAATGATGGGTTTGTGTCAAATAACTTCATACAATAAAGACATAGGAAATAATCACTTTCTTAACCCGGTAGCTGCGGGGATCATGTTTCTAAAAGGCCCCTCTAAGCGAGAAAAATGAGAAGAATCATCACTCACACAAACTGTTCAATAATATATATCGACGCATGTGTGATCAGTTTATACATCATCTATTTTGGGGGTTTATATCATGGCAAAAATTTGGCCCGTCGCTGCTACACGGTAAAGCCACAAATTTGTCCTGTCGCTGCTACACGGTAAAGCCACAAATTTGTCCCGTCGCTGCTACACGGTAAAGCCACAAATTTGTCCCGTCGCTGCTACACGGTAAAGCCACAAATTTGTCCTGTCGCTGGTACACGGTAAAGCCACAAATTTGTCCCGTCGCTGCTACACGGTAAAGCCACAAATTTGTCCTGTCGCTGGTACACGGTTAACAGAGTGGCGGATGGGTGTGATAGCTCTAGCGGTCATGTTGTGAGTGCCAGTACGATAGATACCTTCAAGAAAAGGTTAGATGCATTCATAAACAAAGCGGTTAGGAGAGGTAGGCTTTACACGAGCTGCCCGGTGCAGGCCTACCGGTCTCTTGTAGACTGTGTGTTCTTATACTAGTCTTACAAGGCATCGTTTGCGTGTGTCTGAAAAGTATTTACTTACATCACATTCTGTACAAAACGGCCTGAGTTTGCATAAATACTTCCTGTCTCCACCGTTTCATCACCTGACGCATGACTTGTATAACACACTCTGAGGCACAATACGGAGCGCTGAGTGGCCCGGAGCCAAGGAGGCGGCGCGAGAGGCGGAGAGCGGGGCTCCAACACGTTGACAATGTCTAAGACCCTTGTATTGATCCTGAGGTAACGGTCTTGGCACCTCGCTAACAAACAGAGCAATGCAGGCCTGACTCCCGTGATGGCCGGCTGAGACAATACAAGAAAGTGTTCTTCACACTCTCCTCTCGACAACCCGAGAGGAGAGGAGGTCGGTGGTCGAGTGGTCAGCGTGCGTGCGCGGTGTTCCTGAGACTCGGGTTCAAGTTTCGCCGGCCACTACAAGCTGACAATTTTCAGCTATTGCCCGATGGTTGAAGGCAGCCCTCACGCTGTCCACAACACCACCTATCAGTTAATAATCATTTCACATTTTGGAATCCCGACCATCCTAGGAGCGTGCAGGGGTATCAATGGCGGTGGCTGAGTGGTAGCGTGCTGGGCCCACATTCACCGCGTGATGGGCGACGCGGGTTCGAATCCCCACGCTACCACCTGGGATTTTTCAGTCACCGCCGAGTGGCTTAAAACTACCCACATGCTGTCCTGAAGACCACCCATCAACCCGGACTCTAGAGGAAACCGTCCAAGTGAATCAAGGAGGAGTTCCGGGGGGCAGCATGACCCAAGAGAAGATGGCGCCACTATAAACACTTGCCTGCGCCATAACGGGCTAGGGCCGAATACTATCCAGGCCCCTTAAGGAAGCATACCGGCGCTATAGGCATAGACGTAAAAAAAAAAAAAAACACGAGTGGGTAGAGACAGCTGATGATTCTCCCCACCCTCGGCCTGGGACATTGTGCTGAGGCATGGTTGGGCTGTGAATGCCCGGGTATTTCGGTGACGTACATGACAGGCACATCTGCGTCCGGTATATCTCCCTCCCCCTCCTGCCGGCACCGTGCCAGTGACTTTCACAAAACAGGTACATGGCTAAAGTTATGAAAAGATACAGTTTTCGTCCCATAACATTTTCTTCCATATCAGCATAACATTTGCACTGTAACACGTGACCTAGGGAAAAATACTACATTAGATATTTTCCTGCCTACGCCTTATAGCTATAATAAAAACAGTCCTCGATTCCCCCTTTTTTCTTTCACAGGAGCTGCCGATACAAAGGCCTGGCTGGGGAGGAATCCTAAGGCACCTGTGACATCAAGATCAAGATCAAGATCCTGACCCCCTGGCAAGGCTAATCACATGGAGGCTCGGGGAGAGGAAGCAATGCGTGTACTCACCTTCCGACCGCCGCAGCAGAGCATATTTGAGCGGGCCGCGACCACCAGCTGATCCCTCACCGCCCCACCGTCCACCAGGACCATCGGCCTGCATGCCCTCACCTGGGGGAGAAGCAAAGAAAGGTTAGTACTTCTACGAACAAGGAAAACACGTTGTAAATGCGATCGTCTGCATCAAAACCTGCACTGAAATGAATTAACCCCTTTGATTGCGGATTTCCTACAGTCAGACCTCACCAAGCTACAGGAATGGAACAAAGAGTGGCTCCTACAATTCAGTGAAGAGAAATGTAAAGTCCTGCACCTTGGGAGGGGATATCCAGCACGCCAATACCACATGGGAAACACTCCACTATCCACCACAG
>NC_066531.1:2385673-2440673 GCF_024679095.1 Eriocheir sinensis
TCTCTCTCTCTCTCTCTCTCTCTCTCTCTCTCTCTCTCTCTCTCTCACACACACACACACACACACACACGAACACCTCTATTTTTCAGGTTCGTGTAAAGAACGTAAAGAAATGGAAATGCATCTGTTGTCTTTGGTACATATATTCATTAATTGTTTACAGATTTGCTTCCCTCGCCTTTTACCTGCTTTCTCATACACAAAGAAAGTTACCACAGTGTTCCTCGTTCCTGCAGGCGGCAACAGATGTAGCGGAAGTATAATGATGGGCTAAGCTCCTCCTCCTCCTCCCGAAATTGACCTCTCTTTCGGCCACTCCTCTAACTCTTTATAGGAACAGTGAGTAGCGGGCTTTTTTTTCACATTTGTTGCCCTTGAATTGACTCCTCTGCTGTAAAAACAACAACAACAACAACTATGGGGGGCGGGTGTGTCTGTTTGGGCGCTTCTCTCCCACGCTGTCTCGTTCGCCAACACCTCCTCCCATCGGCCTCGTATGCAGCCTCCCTGATCATTCCCGGGTCAACAGCACCATCCGCCTCATCGCCCAGTAGCCAAAGACTCCTCACATACTCCCCTTGATTCTCCTTAACCCGGTAGCAGCGACGGGTCAAATTTGTGGCTTTACCGTGTAGCAGCGACGGGCCAAATTTGTGGCTTTACCGTGTAGCAGCGACGGGCCAAATTTGTGGCTTTACCGTGTAGCAGTGACGGGCCAAATTTGTGGCTTTACCGTGTAGCAGCGACGGGCCAAATTTGTGGCTTTACCGTGTAGCAGTGACGGGCCAAATTTGTGGCTTTACCGTGTAGCAGCGACGGGCCAAATTTGTGGCTTTACCGTGTAGCAGCGACGGGCCAAATTTGTGGCTTTACCGTGTAGCAGCGACGGGCCAAATTTGTGGCTTTACCGTGTAGCAGCGACGGGCCAAATTTGTGGCTTTACCGTGTAGCAGCGACGGGACAAATTTGTGCCATGATTTAAACCCCCCAAAATAGATGATACATAAACTGATCACAAATGCTTTGATATATATTACGAAATGGTTTGTGTGAGGGGTGATTTTTTCTCATTTTTCTCGCTTAGAGGGACCATTAACCCGTCCGCTGCGATTGACACGGATTTCACCTTAACTGGTAGCCTGGTAACATAGAGTCTCAGATCTTTCTCTGCCTCTGTGGTGGATAGTGGAGTGTTTCCCATGTGGTATTGGTGTGCTGGATATCCCTTCACTGGTAGCCTGGTAACATAGAGTCTCAGATCTTTCTCTGCCTCTGTGGTGGATAGTGGAGTGTTTCCCATGTGGTACTGGTGTGCTGGATTTCCCCTCCTTATGTGCAGGACTTTACATTTTTTCTTGATTGAATTGTAGCAGCCACTTTTTGTTCTATTCCTGTAGCTTGGTGATGTCTTCTTGCAGGAAATCCGCAGTCAAGGGGTTAAGAAACATGATCCCTGCTGCTAATGGGTTAAGTCAGTGAAAATCCAACACTTGCAGCTAACTCCGTCTCAGAAATAGAGCAGGTAAAGGTAAAGCCGCCACCTGTCTCCCAGCAATGCCTCCTCATGCTCCATAACGGACTGCCAGGCGAGGAGAAGCAGCCACGAGCCGCCACCGCCCAGGGCCATGGCGCGCAGCCGTGTGCCAGACCCCGACCGCTGGCTGGAAGCTGGAGCGCCGCGGTAACTCTTTAAGGCTGAGGGCCGCCCCGGGTCTTCGCCACCACCCGATCCTGGCCTCGGGGACGAAGATGGTACGATCGATGAGGTAAACAACCACACTTTCACCTTAATCAGCACTGACCAACCGGAAGACAGAGAAAAAAAAACTATAAAAAGCCTGACTTATTTAATGGCATACTCAAGACACCTGCCAAGGACCGAGAAGAGCCCAGGTGTCATCTTGGATTCAACGATGCGTAAAGAAAATGAACATAATATTAATGGCGCCACTATAAACAATTGCCTGCGCCATGACGGGCTCGGGCCAACCATCAGGCCCATATGGATCAGCCTCCCGGTGCTATACGCCACATGTAAATAATAATAATAATAATAATAATAATAATAATAATAATAATAATAATAATAATAATAATAATAATGAAAAATGATAACACGGGAAGAACCAAAAGAAGTAGCAATAGAGTTTTAAGAAATATATTTTCAAGGAAAGATTAAAAGCCGAATTCAAACTTCTTTCATCACAAACTTGGGTAGGCGGTGGCTGAGTGGTAGCGTGCTGGGCCCACATTCACCGCGTGATGGACGACGCGGGTTCGAATCCCCACGCTACCACCTGGGATTTTTCAGTCACCGCCGAGTGGCTTAAAACTACCCACATGCTGTCCTGAAGACCACCCATCAACCCGGACTCTAGAGGAAACCGTCCAAGTGAATCAAGGAGTTCCGGGGGGCAGCATGAGCCAAGAGAAGATGGCGCCACTATAAACACTTGCCTGCGCCATGACGGGCTGGGGCTGACTACCATCCAGGCCCCTCGAGAGAGCCTACCGGCGCAACAGGCGTACACGTAAAAAAAAAAAAAAAAAATAAATAAATAAATAAAAAGCCCTCCTCCCCAGAGCCTATCAGCTATTGGCATTATGAAGAACAGAAGTAGTTTAAATCAAAGGGATACGAATCACGTGATCGTAATGTCGGTAAAAAAACTCCAAGCAAAGCCGTAGAATAGGAGACTCCGGCCACCTTCATCACCGGCGCCATGTTGCTGCCTAGAGAGCCGCGCGAAATTCAAATTGATCCTGGTACAATAGGCCTTTCTTTTGGGAGGAGGGGGGTAGGGGGGGGAGGGGGGCTCTGGGTACTTGCTCAAGATCCTGACCATAGCTGGAGCACAACAGAACCCTATTGCATGAACATCAATTTGAATTTCGCGCGGTTCTTTATCACCATTGTCGTACACAGAGCATAGAATTTACTGGTTTCTGACGCATAACTATAGCCAAGAAATATCAGGAATTAACTATTTTAACGATAACTATGAATGAATCTCGTTATTGGGGCTCACGAGTCAGTTTTTGGGGCAGAAATTAACTATTTTAACGATAACTATGAATGAATCTCGTTGCTCAGGAGTCAGTTTTGGGGCAGAAGTCGGTAAAAATAAAAGGCTGAGTACGACAATCTGGCAACATTGCTCTTTGGGTGGCAACATGGCGTCTGTGCTATAGTTGGTATGGCCACACTCCTCTATTCTCTGGCTTTAACGTCCCTGTCCGGCCTTGACAAGCGGCGAGAACACGAAACATTCACCAGACTCGCAAGGTTGTGACCAAAGTCTATATACACCAAGTCAAGTCACACGCAGGTTTGTGGGAGGAGACACGGCCGAGGAGGCGTGGTTTATGCGTGACACTGCTTGGAGCCAAACTAGAGAATGTAGAAACAGGGATTTAGAGAAAACGAGGAAAGGCGGACTAATTTATATCAATAACTTCAACATGCCCTCCCTCACACCCCACACCGCCGTTTGTAGGCATTGGAATTACAGTCACGCAATAGCACAATAAAAAGACATATTTTTTCGTCAGTGGCTTGCCTGAACGCGCTGTGAAAGGAGGCGAGAATGCACATCCAGAGTGCACACACGGCCCCAACTTTAGTCACCCCTGAACTGGCGGGTATTTTTGGGGGGGGGCTCCAAGTGACGTCATCCCGCTGCTCCGCCCCAAAACCGCCTCCTGCGCGTACCGGTCGCAGTTTTAAGCAGAGTGACTTGACTTGGTATATCCAGACTTAGGTAGTGACCACGTGACGAGTGTTGACGAGCAGGAACAACGTGAGGCTGGGCGAGGAGTGAAGCCTGTTGACGTGGCCGGGCAGCATATTCCCAATCTCTCTACGGGTATGTGGTATCTGAGTTCTGGAAAATATTCTCATTGTGATTCCCACTCAAAATAACTACTTCGATCTAACATAACCTATCCTATTCTAACCTATCTTAACCGGACCTGTTCAAGAGTGGGCGCTACATACCCGTACAGAGAAGGGAAATACACGGCAGGGGTGAAGCGACTCGGGCAGGTGTGTCTACGTGTGTGTGTGTGTGTGTGTGTGTGTGTGTGTGTGTGTGTGTGTGTGTGTGTGAGGGCGGCGGACGCAGCACCCAACACCCAGGCCGTCAGTCACCTGCGCGGAGGCCCTTTGCTTGCTAATGAAGAGTGTCATTCATAGCGAGATCGACACGCCGCGGCCACACCCCCAACGCCCCCTGACACGCCCCCGACGCTCACCAGGCCTCACAGCGCCCCGCACCGCCGCTGCTCCCACCGTTGCCAGATTATCGTACTCAGAGCCGCGTATTTACCGGTTTCTGGTCCATAACTTGCCAAGAAGCACCAATAATTAACCATGTAAACGATAACCATATTTGAATGGAGTTATTTGGGTGATGGCATAAGAGGAAGAGTACGACAATCTGGCAACGTTGGCTACTCCGACGCCAGTCACCTCAAGCTCCTGGTATCGTACTCACACGCTTTGGGCCCCCACAACGAACACCTCTAAGGGCCATTAAAGAGATTAGACGCGTTCCCATGAGTCTTATTGACCTTCACGATGCAGAATAGCCTTGTCAAACTATCACTAGGCTCTTAAAACTACTCATGGATATTTTTTTTTACGTGAACGCCTATAGCGCCGGTAGGCTTTCTTGAGGGGCCTGGATGGTAGTCGGCCCCAGCCCGTTATGGCGCAGGCAAGTGTTTATAGTGGCGCCATCTTCTCTTGGCTCATGCTGCCCCCCGGAACTCCTCCTTGATTCACTGGGACGGTTTCCTCTAGAGTCCGGGTTGATGGGTGGTCTTCAGGACAGCATGTGGGTAGTTTTAAGCCACTCGGCGGTGACTGAAAAATCCCAGGTGGTAGCGTGGGGATTCGAACCCGCGTCGTCCATCACGTGGTGAATGTGGGCCCAGCACGCTACCACTCAGCCACAACCTATACGAAAGCCTTGTGAATGTGGGTGAGTAAGAAGCGTTTGTGGGAGCAGCGATTAGGTTTTATTTTTATTTTATCAGTGTTTATATGCCCTTGAGCTGTTTCCTGTACCGTAGAAACAAAAGCCCTGATATGTTTGAGAATATGGGACGAAGACTTGTACATCAGCACCGTGCCCTCGACGCCCACGACACGCCCACGACACGCCCCTGCCATTCCCCACAACGCAGCCTCTCCACGCACGACAAATCAGTGTTGCCAACTCAAAATTTATAAATCCGCCGGATGATAGGTGAAGCTATAAAATCTTGCCGCTAGATTGGACTTGAAAATCCGCCAGTTACTCTTGTCAATTCTAAGATTTTTCCCGCTAGATTGACATGCAATTTCGCCAGATCTAGCGAAAAATCCGCTAAAATGGCATCACTGCGACAAATATAGCATCTTAGTGCAGGGGTCCGCAGGCTGGGGTACGCGGATCCTCAGGGGTGCACGATGAACATGTTGAGGGTACGCGATGTGTTTCAGAACGCGCTTGATGCATTACTCCTAAATCTATATATACCAAGTCAAGTCACTCTGCTTCAAAATTGCGACCGGTACGCGCAGGAGGCGGTTTTGGGGCGGAGCAGCGGGATGACGTCACTTGGAGCCAAAAAAAATACCCGCCAGTTCAGGGGTGACTAAAGTTGGGGTCGTGTGTGCACTCTGGATGCGCATGGCCCTCCAACACCCCCCCCCAACAATTTATATTATGCAACTAGGGGTCTAAAATGGAAAATGCTGCCATCAGACCCTACTATGAAGGCCTACCGGCGCCACAGGCCAAGACGTAAAAAAAAAAGCTTTGTTTATAATGCCATGTTCTAGGGTTCATCAGGGCTAACAAATGTTATAAAATGTCATGTCTACAATGTGTGAGTAAGCCAGGAAAACAACTTGAAGAAAACAACACCAACAACAACAAGAAGATAGCCCCGGTCGAAGGCAAAACATTTTAATTGTTGTTAATACTTTAATTGATGATTTCTTCACGTTTAGAAAACCTCTTCACGGCCTCTCTGGTGCAAATCTAGGTGACTATGCCGGGCTGAGCCGCAGTGCTCCAAGACCCTGAAGACGGCCCTGTTTCCCGGCGTGTTGACGTGTTAATAGACATTCTTATGTGGTACAACTGGTCGGTATTCTCTTCCCGCATCCGGGCTGAGGAGGAGCTTTCTATGGCCTGTCAAGGGGCTTCGTGGTGCAGTGGTTAGCACACTCGTCTCACAACCGAGAGAGCCCGGGTTCGATTCCCGGGCGGAGTGGAAAAAAATGGGCGGCTTTTCCGATACCCTACGCCCCTTTCCACCCAGCAGTGAATGGGTACCAGGTATTAATCGGGGGTTGTGTCCCGTCTCCTGGGGTCTGTTCCCTTCTATAATTCTTTCCCCTTCTGTCTCTCTCCGGCGTATGACCACAGATGTTTCGCCGACTAAACGAAACTTTCCAACTTTTCATGGTCTGTCATCTTCCCGTCACTCCTCTGAAGGGCCGCGTCGGCGCCCTCCTGGTGTTGGCCTGGCCGCTGTCATCAGGCACAGACGATGGCGTGCATAAAATTAGTTTTAAGCTCAACTTGTGATGCGGGTCGACCCGAGACGCTCGTACCGGCAACGCCTCGAGGGGAGGAAAATGACGCTGATATATCACATGAAACCTCCCTTGACTTTATGGGAGGAGGAGGCGGAGGAGGAGGAGGAGCGAAACGAAATCCCTCCAAATACCAGAAGGAAAAAACATGACCAAGTCTGTGATGATGAGAGGGGGAACTTAAAGAGAGTGGAAACTGTGTCCAACCAGGGAAGGGGAGGCGGAGGGAAGGGACATGGGAGAAGAAAGGAAGGCACGGGTGGAGCAGCAGTAGTAGTAGTAGTAGTAGTAGTAGTGGTAGTAGTAGTAGTAGTAGTAGTAGTAGTTGTAGTAGTAGAAACAAGAAGAGGAAGCTGAAAAAGAAGAGGAACACTAGAATGAGAAGTAAGAAGAGGAGGAGGAGGAGGAGGAGGAAGAGTAGGTACTGGCAGAGAGAGAGAGAGAGAGAGAGAGAGAGAGAGAGAGAGAGAGAGAGAGAGAGAAGTACGGGGAGAATGCGTGGCGGGGCCGGCAGATGGCAGCACCGACGCGCGGGAACCAACGTTAAAAATCCGTTGAGTTTCAGATGATTACAGAGAGAGAGAGAGGGAGAGAGGGAGAGAGAGAGAGAGAGAGAGGGGAGGGTTGAGAGAGTGGGATAGAGATAGAGAGAGGAAAGGAGGGAGAGAAGGTTGGGTACGCGGTGAGGTCGCAAGCGTGGAACGGAGAGGCAGAGCGCGGATCAATGGTTATAGTACGGGAGTCGGATTCAGTTGCCACACGCCGCTAGCCATCTCTCCCGCCCTCTCTCTGGGATATAACGTCTTAAAGGTGCGTGTCTGCGTGTGTCTGTGTGTGTGTGTGTGTGTGTGTGTGTGTCGCCCCGCTGTCTGCTGTATCCATCCCGTGGCCTTCCTTTAGGGGGACGCGGCCTCGAAGTCGGATGTGATGTTGCTGGTGGTCTGTCTGTCTGTCTGTCTGTCACCTCTAGTTCACCTCTCCCTGTTTTCCCGCGCCTGTCTCTGTGTGTGTGTGTGTGTGTGTGTGTGTGTGTGTGTGACTTTATTCCTTGTTTCCTCGGCGTGTGTCTTAGATTTTCTCATTAATTTGTTTTTGTTTAATCTTTTATTTCCTACAGTTTTTATTTGGCTCAGTTTCCCTTCCTGTCTTTCTATCTATCTATCCATTTCCAGGTTCTCTTCGTTTGCGTTCCTCTTTTGTTTTCTATCGTTTCGTCTTTCCCCAGTTTCTCTGTTTCAGTGTCATCGTCTCTTTAATATTTCCGGTCTCCTTGAGTTTCATATCCTTTCGTTCAGGTTATTTTGTCACACTCGCCTTTCCGCGTCTAATTTTTCTATATTCATTTTCGTCCTTTTGTTCAATTCTATCATTTCCTGGGTCGGTGTGCTCAAACGCTTCCTCCTCTAACAACAGCAATTTCCAGAGGCCAATAAAGGAAATCAGTCTTTTCTCAATAGTTTTTGTTAAGTTCATGGTATAGAAGAAGGGTCGAACTCCCACTAGGGTCATGAAACTACCCCAGGAGATGCCCAAAGCTCCTACGAAAGCCTTGTCAAATATGTGTTTCTTTAGGTTCACGGTACAGAAGAAGGGTCAGACTACCTCCAGGGTCATAAAACTACCCCTGGAAATGCTGAAAATTCCTACGAAAGCCTGGTCAAATATGAGTTTCTTTGGGTTCACGGTACAGAAGAAGGGTCAGACTACCACCAGGGTCATAAAACTACCCCTGGAGATGCCGAAACCTCCTATGAAAGCCTTGTAAAATATGTTTCTTTAGGTTCACGGGACAGAAGAATGGTCAAACTACCACCAGGGTCATAAAACTACCCCTGGAAATGCCCAAAACTCCTAGGAAAACCTTGTCAAATGTAGCTTTCTTTAGGGTCACGGTACAGAAGGGTCACACTACCACCAGGGTCATAAAACTACCCCTGGAAATGCCCCAAACTCCTACGAAAGCCTTGTCAAATGTGTGTTTCTTTAGGTTCACGGTTCAGAAGAAGGGTCAGACTACCACCAGGGCCATAAAACTATCCCTGGAAATGCCCAAAACTCCTACGAAAGCCTTGTCAAATATGTGTTTCTTTAGGTTCACTGTACAGAGGAAGGGTCAAACTACCACCAGGGTCATAAAACTACCCCTGGAAATGCCCAAAACTCCTAGGAAAGCCTTGTCAAATGTAGCTTTCTTTAGGTTCACGAGACAGATGAAGGGTCAAACTACCACCAGGGTCATAAAACTACCCCTGGAAATGCCCCAAACTCCTAGGAAAGCCTTGTCAAATGTAGCTTTCTTTAGGTTCACGGTACAGAAGGGTCACACTACCACCAGGGTCATAAAACTATCCCTGGAAATGCCCCAAACTCCTACGAAAGCCTTGTCAAATATGTGTTTCTTTAGGTTCACGGTTCAGAAGAAGGGTCAGACTACCACCAGGGCCATAAAACTATCCCTGGAAATGCCCAAAACTCCTACGAAAGCCTTGTCAAATATGTGTTTCTTTAGGTTCACGGTACAGAAGAATTGTCAAACTCATAACTACAATATTTTTTTTTGTTTTCACTTCAGATTTCTTTCTCTTTCATTTCCAAGTTTTTTTTATTTTCCTTTCGTTTCTCTTTTGTTTTTTCTCTTTTCCTCCCCTGTCAAACTTTTCCTCCTTCCTTCCTTCCTTCCGTCGCCTACAAACTTTATATTTTTATCGAATTTTTCTCTCCATTTTCTCTTCTCCTTCCCTTCCTTTCCGTCATCTTCTAAGTTTGTTTGTTTATCGTTTCTCTTTTGTTTTCCTCTTTTCCTCCTTCTGTCAAACTTTTCCTTCCTTCCTTCCGTCCTTCCATCGCCTACAAACTTTATATTTTTATCGAATTTTTCTCTCCATTTTCTCTTCTCCTTCCCTTCCTTGTGTTTTTTTCTTTCATTTCTGTTTTTTTTTCTTTTCTTTCACCGGGGGTCAAACTTTCTCCCCTCCTTTCTTTCGCTGCCTTCCGCCTCTTTTCCCTAGACAAACTTTTCCCTTTTCCTTATAATTATTTCCTCTTCCTTTTCCCTTCCTCAGCTTGATTTTCCTGTATTTTTTTCTCTCCTCAGTTCATGAATTTTCGTTTCCTTTCCTGTATTTTCCTTTTCTCGGCGTTTCTGTCCTTCGCCTTTTCTTTTTCTTTGGTGTTTTTCCTTTTTCCTTCTCTCTCATTCTAAGTTCTTTTCCTTTCTTTCTCTTAAGGTTTCTGTCCTTGGCTTTTTTTGATCTGAACTTTCTTTTCCTGTTTTCATTTCTCGTCATTCTTAGTTTTTCTACTTTCTATATTGTTAAAGTAGGATATCAATGTATTATTATTATTATTATTATTATTATTATTATTATTATTATTATTATTTGTCAACTGTCAATGGAATAAACCCACGACAGATAGATCACGCCACCTTATAGGAGTGTCGTCCGTCAGCGTTTACCGTCTCAGTTTATATACAAAGCATTTCATCAAGCGCGGAGGTCACCTTGACATACGTGACCAATTGCAACTTCACTATTTTCCAATCTGTAACTCGTCACTCCTTCACGAGAGTCCGACTGACACACACCTGCAGTCTCTCTCTCTCGCTCAGACGCTCCTGTACATATTGGCTTAAGAATGTATATATTCGCCTTAAGGGAAGCCGAGTCTTAATCAACACCCTTTAACGCCCCCCCGGTACACCGTTACATAATTGGTGGCAGCGGTGGGATTTCTATAAGGTGGCGTGAGACGCTCCTGTACATATAGGCTTAAGAATGTATATTTTCGCCTTAAAGGAAGCCGAGTCTTAATCAACACCCTTCAACGCCCCAGCGGTACACCGTTACATAATTGGTGGCAGCGGTGGGATTTCTATAAGGTGGCGTGAGACGCTCCTGTACATATAGGCTTAAGAATATATATATTCGCCTTAAGGGAAGCCGAGTCTTAATCAACACTCTTCAACGCCCCCCGGTACACCGTTACATAATTGGTGGCAGCGGTGGGATTTCTATAAGGTGGCGTGATCTATCTGTCATGGGTTTATTCCATTGACAAGTGTATGTCTGATTCGTGGTGATATTAAATAATAATAATAATAATAATAATAATAATAATAATAATAATAATAATAATAATAATAATAATAATAATAATAATAATAATAATCGATATCCTACTATAACAATATGACCTCTTTTCTTTCTCTTTTTTTTTCTTAACGTTTTTGCCTCTTGTTTTGTTTCGTTTTATTCAGATTTTAATTTTCTTTCTTATTTCGTTTTTCTTTCTTCTGGTTTTCTTTCCAATATTGTGACCTACAAATTTTCTTCACTTCTCTCATCTCCTTTTCTTCCATCAAGGCAAAATTTTCCTTCATTCTTTTTCCTTTTGTTTCCTATTAATTTCTTCTAGTTTATCTCTTTCCATTTCCTTCAATCTTCTATTTCCTGTTCTTCCATCAACGCTAAAGTTCTCATGCACGTGTTTTACCGTTAAAGGCGCAGAAGTCGGGTAGAACTATCACTAGGATCGCTAAAACAGTCCCTTAAAACACAGTAACTTCGACCAGAGGCTTTTGAAACAGGTGTATACTGAAGGGCCGATAGGTCTAGGAAGTGGGCCTCAAAACTCTTTCCAGCCACAGTCTTAGTTTCAGCGGACAGATCACCATCCACAACTCACGATTTTTATCCATTCACTGTTTCTCTCTCTCTCTCTCTCTCTCTCTCTCTCTCTCTCTCTCTCTCTCTCTCTCTCTCTCTCTCTCTCTCTCTCTCTCTCTCTCTCTCTCTCTCTCTCTCTCTTGCTTGGGTCTGTTTCATCCAATCTACTTCCTCTCTATTTCCTCTTTGTTTTCTCTCTCTCTCTCTCTCTCTCTCTCTCTCTCTCTCTCTCTCTCTCTCTCTCTCTCTCTCTCTCTCTCTCTCTCTCTCTCTCTCTCTCTCTCTCTCTCTCTCTCTCTCTCTCTCATCGTCCTATTCCTCTATTCCCTCTACCTCCATTCCTTACCATAACTTCTCCCCCTCCTTACGCCCCTCCCCTTCCTCCTCTCCCCCTGTCAGCATAATTAACGATCTTTGTATATTCACCCGTTGGATCGATGCGTTATGCCCAATGTCCGAACACTAATGGAGAAGGAAAATCATGGGAGTAGTATGGCACCGCTGGGCCGGACGGGAGACTCGCAACGGTCCCCGATCACCTGTACTTCGCCTCAGCTCCAGGAAACGAAAAAGTGGACTTGTTTGTTGAGGCGACCAGCTGGACTTCTATATACTCAAACGCTTCGGGCTCTTGTCACGATCAGGTTTGAAGGCCGCGAAAAGATCCATCGGGGTTTCATGAGCCTAGGAATCTTGCAGAACTATACCGCCAGAGATACAAATCCAGCTAGTATGTGGATCCCTACAACTTCCACAAGAGGTAAATGAGATTGTAGTAAGGCGTTCAAACGTTTGAGAATGTGGGTGCACTGCGGGGCTTACACACAGACACACATGGACACGCTTATATACATTTGGTAAGGCTTTCGTCGAGGTTGTGAGCGGGTATAGTTTCATGAGTCTTGTGAAAGTTTGACATGACTATAGATTGTGTTGATATTCCAGTGGTTTGTTTTATGAGTCTTGTGATAGTTTGACATGACTAGATTGTGTTGATATTTCAGTGGTTTGTTTTATGAGTCTTGTGATAGTTTGACATGACTTGGTTGTGTTGATATTTCAGTGGGGTGTTTAATGAGCCTAATGATAGTTTGACAAGGCTTCGGCAGGGGCGGTATACCCTCTGTGTGTGTGTGTGTGTTTTTGTGTGTGTGTGTGTGTGATTCACCTCTTGGTCTGCTGCGGGTCTCTCTCCAGACAGCCAGCCGTTCCCCTTCGGAAGAACACAGAGCTCACAGTACCGATCTTTGGGTAGGACTGAGACCACTCACACACAACACACCGCAACAACGAGGTCACAACTCCTTGCCTGACATCGCGTACCTACTCACTGCTGGGTGAACAGGGACAACACGTGAAAGAAGATATACCCAACTTATCTTCACCCGGCCGGGGAATCGAACCCGGTCCTTCTGATTGTGAGGCAGACGCTCTATCCACTGAGCTACCGGGTCGTGTGTAGCTACCGAGCCGTGTGTGTGTGTGTGTGTGTGTGTGTGTGTGTGTCCTGCCTGTAGTGTGGCCGAGCCTTCACGCCTCGGCACCCTCTGCAAGGCTGGTGCAAGGCTGTACTCGAGCCTCGGTACACATGCGGGGTACTCGGCGCTGCCCTTCCCTTCACGACACACTAGTTTCCCTTCATGGTCGATAAGTTGGGAGCATACACTATAGCTGCGCGTGGCGGCGGTGCACATCTCCTTCCCATTTGGCCTATTGAGCCTATGGTGGGAGAGAATCCCTAAGGCCCCGTTCACACCGTGCCGACCCAGGGCCACGACAACCCAGCGACTCGGGGTATACGAGGTCTTGGGTGTGAGATCTTGATGTGGAAGGGTCGCATATGGTCGGAAAAACAAAGTGCGACCCTTCCATGTCAACATTTCACACCCAAGACCTCGTGTTCCCGGAGTCGCTGGGTTGTCGAGGCCCAGAGTCGGCACGGTGTGAACGGGGCTTAACCCGATACATGGCCAGTGTGACATCCGGGTTACCAAAATGTACAGGTGCTCTCCAGGTTTCCTCAGGCACCCATTTAACCCCTTGGATGCGGATTTCCTACAAGAAGACATTACCAAGCTACAGAAGTGGAAGAAAAAGTGGCTGTTCCAATTAAGTGAAGAAAAATGCGAGGTCTTGCATCTTGGGAGGGGAAATCCAGCACACCAATACCACATGGGAAACACTCCACTACCCACCACAGAGGCAGAGAAAGACCTGGGAGTGTATGTTACCAGGCTACCAGTGAAGGGAAATCCAGCACACCAATACCACATGGGAAACACTCCACTACCCACCACAGAGGCAGAGAAAGACCTGGGAGCATATGTTACCAGGCTACCAGTGAAGGCGAAATCCGTGCCAATCGCAGCGGACGGGTTAACGACCAGCCCGAAAGTAGGATGAACAGCTGCAAGGTGGGGTGCGCGCCGACTGCCCAGGGATTCGAACCCAGACCAAGATTCGAAGTCAAGGACGATAATCAGTGCACCGCGGGGGCGCATATGGCCGATAAGAAATTGGTTTATATGAAGATAAAAACTTTGAACGCGTTAATTTCCCCTTACTGGAACTAAACCTGTTTAACTTTAGGCACCACCACCATTACCACCACCACCACCACCACTACCACCGCCACCACCACCATCACCACCACCTCCATCCCCGCCAAGCCCGACAACATCCGGCACTTCTTCCTGACCAACGAGTAACCGCTAATACATCTCAAATAAACACCTCAGCCACCAGTAACCTCCCCCCGGTGCTGGGTGCCCGTGGGGTGCCCAGGACCAGTGGCAAACGTCGCTACTTGAACTATGAACACCGATAAACATACTGGGGATGACCTGTGCTGTGAGGGGTGGCTGGGGTGGGGGCGGTGGTGGTGGTGATGGTGGTAGTGGTGTTGGGGGGGGCATTATGGTACAGGAGCGAAGCGAGAATCAAAACTGAATTAAATCGTAAAATCCAAGTTGCTGGCCTGACAAAAAGCAGACGGGGAAAGACGCCGAAAGATGAAACTCAATTGGGTTCGAAACGTGTCTTGATACCACCCGACGCCTGAATATAGACATTGGAAGGCAGAGAAACGGATGAAGGAAGACGGCCACAAAGTTTAGCAATAGAAGGTTTAAAAGAATGAAGATGCGGCTTAACCCCTTGGATGCGGTTTTCCTACAAGAAGACATTACCAAGCTACAGGAGTGGAATAAAAAGTGGCTGCTACAATTTAGTGAAGAAAAATGTGGAGTCGTGCATCTTAGGAGGGGAAATCCAGCATATCAGTACCACATGGGAAACACTCCACTACCCACCACAGAGGCAGAGAAAGACCTGGGAGTGTATGTTACCAGGCTACCAGTGAAGGGATATCCAGCACACCAATACCACATGGAAAACACTCCACTATCCACCACAGAGGCAGAGAAAGACCTGGGAGTGTATGTTATCAGGCTACCAGTGAAGGGATATCCAGCACACCAATACCACATGGGAAACACTCCACTATCCACCACAGAGGCAGAGAAAGACCTGGGAGCATATGTTACCAGGTTACCAGTGAAGGGATATCCAGCACACCAATACCACATGGGAAACACTCCACTATCCACCACAGAGGCAGAGAAAGACCTGGGAGTGTATGTTACCAGGCTACCAGTGAAGGGATATCCAGCACACCAATACCACATGGGAAACACTCCAGTATCCACCACAGAGGCAGAGAAAGACCTGGGAGTGTATGTTACCAGGCTACCAGTGAAGGGATATCCAGCACACCAATACCACATGGGAAACACTCCACTATCCACCACAGAGGCAGAGAAAGACCTGGGAGCATGTTATCAGGCTACCAGTGAAGGGATATCCAGCACACCAATACCACATGGGAAACACTCCACTATCCACCACAGAGGACCTGGGAGTATATGTTTCCAGGTTACCAGTGAAGGGATATCCAGCACACCAATACCACATGGGAAACACTCCACTATCCACCACAGAGGCAGAGAAAGACCTGGGAGTGTATGTTACCAGGCTACCAGTGAAGGGATATCCAGCACACCAATACCACATGGGAAACACTCCACTATCCACCACAGAGGCAGAGAAAGACCTGGGAGTGTATGTTACCAAGCTACCAGTGAAGGGATATCCAGCACACCAATACCACATGGGAAACACTCCACTATCCACCACAGAGGTAGAGAAAGACCTGGGAGTGTATGTTACCAGGCTACCAGTGAAGGGATATCCAGCACACCAATACCACATGGGAAACACTCCACTATCCACCACAGAGGCAGAGAAAGACCTGGGAGCATATGTTACCAGGCTACCAGTGAAGGCGAAATCCGTGCCAATCGCAGCGGACGGGTTAACTCCTGCATAAGAAGTTGGATATTATAGAAGAGACCAATAGAGGCGGTGGCTAAGTGGTCCGCGAGCAGACACCGTGATTTCGTGAACCCGGGTTAGATTCCTGCCGCTACCCTGTTACTCGAGTATTTTAGAAGATAGTTACTTAAGTCATATGATTGCATTACCGACATGGCAAAGGGATATACGGAACCTTGTCGGAGTTTGAGTCGGAGTCGAAGTTTTCATATCCGACTCGTGACCGATGGCATTAACTACAGACCCATTAATCTAACTTCAGTAGGAATAAGGATAGTAGTATAGAAAAGTGTATAGGAGTAATTGAACTAGGAATTATAATGTAAAAGTGTGTGAGATAAGGAAATACTGAGCTCTCTAAAGGATGCACTCAATATTATGTCAAATCCTTCTCCTCCTCCTCCTCCTCCTCCTTCAGCTTCCCGTGCTCCTTCTCTTCAAACTTCTCCACACATACACTAAATTTATCATTAATCTTCCTATCCTATCCCTACTTCGCCCTCGTCTCCACCTCTCCAAGCCTCTGCAAAGTCCACCTGCCGGTTCATCCCTTCCTTTCCCTCCCAGCTCTCACTCATAAAACTCTTTAGATCCAGTCGCTTAACGCACACTGGTACCCTACGATCCATAATCTCAAGCAGACTGGGACTCACACAACCACATCTGATAAGGCTTTCGTAGAGGTTGTTGTGTTAGTGTTTCCATGGGTAGTTTCATGAACCAAGTGATAGTTTGACAAGGCTTTTGCACCGTGAATCTGATAAAATCCATAATCTCAAGCAGACTGGGACTCACACACCCACATCTGATAAGGCTTTCGTAGAGGTTATGTTAGTGTTTCCATGGGTAGTTTTGGGCCAAGTGATAGTGTGACAAGGCTTTTGCACCGTGAATGTGAGAAAATCCATAATCTCAAGCAGTTTGGGACTCACACACCCACATATGATAAGGCTTTCGTAGAGGTTGTTGTGTTAGTGTTTCCATGGGTAGTTTCATGGGCCAAGTGATAGTTTGACAAGGCTTTTGCACCGTGAATGTGAGAAAATCCATATTCTCAAGAAGATTGGAACTCACACACCCACATCTGATAAGGCTTTCGTAGAGGTTGTTGTGTTAGTGTTTCCATGGGTAGTTTCATGGGCCAAGTGATAGTTTGACAAGGCTTCTCCACCGTGAAGTAGTAGTAGTAGTAGTAGTAGTAGTAAAACCTTCTTGCCACAAAAAGTACAGCTCGACACTTTACTGACATGAATTTCTATAGAGAGAGAAATCGAAATTTAGAGAACATATATATATCAGTGAGTGTGTGTGTGTGTGTGTGTGTGTGTGTGTGTGTGTGTGTGTGTGTGTGTGTGTGTGTGTGTGTGTGACTGGAAGCACATAAGACATTTAGAGACTCGACCAAGTAAAAGGATGGAACTCGTGTGCTCTCTCTCTCTCTCTCTCTCTCTCTCTCTCTCTCTCTCTCTCTCTCTCTCTCTCTCTCTCTCTCACACACACACACACACACACACCAGGTAACACGGACCAGTAATTTCCTTCCTCCTCCTCCTCCTCCTCCTCCTCCTCCTCCTCTTCCTCCTCTTCCTCCTCCTCCTCCTCCTCCTCCTCCCTGTCTGGCCTTGCAGCTCTCTCTTGCTCTCTTTCTCCTAGTACTTCCATATCAGCCCCCCCTCTCTCTCTCTCTCTCTCTCTCTCTCTCTCTCTCTCTTGGTCGCTCTCTCTGTTTCTCGCTCTCTTCGTTCCCAACTCTCTCTCTCTCTCTCTCTCTCTCTGCTACGCTACTACTACTATTACTACAACTACTACTACAATTACCACTACTACTACTACAACTACTACTACTACTACTACTACTGGTAAGAAATAACAATCCATCTATTTTATAATAATATTCTTTTAATCTCTATCTATATATCTTTATCTATCTATCTATCTATCTATCTATCTATCTGTAAGGGCTGGTGTGTTGGTGTCTCATTCAAACACATTCAAAACCTCCATGGAAATACCGAGGAGGGAATCTGATGCCAAACATATGTGGTTCAAGAAGAGGAGACCGATCAGCTTATAAAAGAAAGACTAACAAAAAATATATATACGAAGACGATAGAGTAGAGAAGGAAAAAACACAGAGGAAAACAAGGAAAGGAAGATAGTTAAGAAAATCTACATAAGTCAAAACCATAGAGACAAAAACGAAGATTGAATAAGATAAAGAAAGGGAGAAAATAACAAAAGAAAACAGCAAAGAAAATATGACACGAAAAAGAGGAGGAGGAGGAAAAGATGAGAGAAAAAGTCGTAATCAGAGAGAGAGAGAGAGAGAGAGAGAGAGAGAGAGAGAGAGAGAGAGAGAGAGAGAGAGAGAGAGAGAGAGAGAGAGAGAGAGAGAGAGAGAGATAGAGAGAGAGAGAGAGAGAGAGAGAGAGAGAGAGAGAGAGAGAGAGAGAGAGAGAGAGAGAGATTTACATAGATTTACATAGAAAATCAGACCACACAGACCCCATGGTCCAGACTTGGTGGTCTGTCCTTAAACCTAAGTGATTTTACATTAATCAGAAGACTCCAAAACGTTGCATTTCTGCTCTAGTTAATATTAAGTTGAAGGAAGTGACGGTCGAGCTTATTTTTGAAGGAGTCAATCGTGTTACACTGGACCACTGATGATGGGAGCTTATTCCATTCTCGCACTACAACGTTGGTGAAGAAAAATTTGGTGCAGTCTGAATTTACTTGTCTACATCTGAGTTTTACGCCATTGTTCCTCGTGCGCAAAGTGTCATCGATCATAAACAATGTTGATCTGTCTACATTCGTGAAACCATTAAGTATTTTAAAACATTCGATCAGTTTTCCTCGGAGGCGACGTTTCTCAAGAGAGAACATGTTAAGGGTAGAAAGCCTTTCTTCGTAGGATGTGTTGCGCAAGGAAGGTATAAATTTCGTTGCCCGACGCAGAACACCTGATAATTTAGCAATATCCTTTGCATGGTGGGGAGACCAAAACTGTACCGCATATTCCAAGTGGGGTCTGACTAAACTGTTGTAGAGCAGAGTATTACATCTTTATTCTTGAATACAAAGTTTCTTTTAATGAAGCCCAACATTCTGTTCGCTTTATTTGCTGCATCGATGCATTGCTGTGAGAATTTGAGGTTTGACGCGATTTTGACCCTCAAGTCTTTGACGCATTGAACGCTTTTGAGTTTAACGCCGCGCATTTCGTATTCGAACTTCTTATTCCTCGTTCCAACTTGAAGGACCTGGCACTTGTCTACGTTAAAGGGCATCTCCCATCTATCCGACCAAGCTGAAATTTTGTGCAAATCCTCTTGGAGGCTTTGCCTGTCTTCGTCAGTGAGAACCGAGTTACCAATCTTTGTGTCGTCTGCAAATTTACTAATGCTGTTATTGAGTCCAACATCCACGTCGTTGATGTAAATAATGAAGAGCACTGGGCCAAGGACCGAGCCCTGAGGGACGCCACTAGTGACAGGCGCCCACTCTGAGTTAAATCCGTCAATCACTACTCTTTGTTGTCTGTTGCTCAACCAATTCGCGATCCATTGGTTTACTTGACCGTCAATACCTATTTGCTTTAATTTGTAAAGTAATTTATGATGCGGGACTTTATCAAACGCTTTCTGGAAATCAAGATAGACTACGTCCAGTGATTTGGTTACGTCATAAACAGTGAAGAGGTCGTTATAAAAGGTTAATAGGTTTGATAGGCAGGATCTTTTGTTTCGGAAGCCATGTTGCGAGTCCCCAATCAATGAGTGGCTTTCAAGGTAACTCACAATTTTGTCTCTAATTATGCCCTCAAGTAGCTTACCTACAACCGAAGTTAGACTAATGGGCCTGTAATTACCTGGTACTTTTTTGTCTCCTTTCTTGAAAATCGGTGTCACGTTAGCCTTTTTCCAATCTGAAGGGACGATGCCTTGTCGCAAGGACATATTGAATACGGTTGTGAGGGAGGAGAGTATTTCGCTCTTCGTTTCTTTCAGCAGAGTTGGATATACTTTGTCAGGTCCAGGACTTTTATTTGTTTTAAGTGAATGGAGAGCTTTAAGGACTTCATCGGTTGTTATTTCAAAATTAGGCAATGCATGCTCGAGATTTACAATAGTACTGGTGTTGGTGGTAGCGAGAGGAAGACTGTTAGTATTAAACACCGAGGAAAAGTAATTGTTTAAGAGGTTTGCAATGTGTTGGCTGTCAGTCACTAGTGCACCGTCGCTGTTTGTTAAAGGTCCAATACCACTTTTGATCGCCTTTCTGTTGTTTATGTAACTGAAGAAAGATTTCGGTTATTTTACAGTTGGCTGCAATATTTTCTTCATGTCTACGCTTTGCCTGACCTACTAGTCTTTTTACTCGTCGCCTGGCATCATTATAGAGTCTAATGTTCTCGGGCGTGCTTTGTTCTTTCTTTAACCTGTAAAACAATTTTCTCTCATTGACTGATTGTTTAATTTCGCTATTAAACCACGGTGGGCTTTTATTAGTGTTAATTCGCTTCTCGCACAAGGGGACGAATGTGTTCTGCTGAGTGAGTAAGTGATTTTTAAGGCTTAGCCAGGCTTCCTCTACGTTGCCGTCATCTGATAGTTGTATTTCTGTTAGTTTTGTCGGATTTCTACGAAGTTAGCTCTTTTGAAATTGGGCACCTTTACTTTATTTTCAGTCACTGATGATTGAGCTTTAATGTCGACGCGCACTAATTTATGATCGCAAGAACCGAGGTGTTCTCCTACTGTGACATTACTGACTAGGTTATCTTGGGTCGTTATAACAAGGTCGAGTATATTATTTTGTCGAGTTGGCTCAGAAACCATTTGGCTTAGATAATTTTCTTCTAGAAATTCGATCATTCTATGTGACTCGCCTTCTGTGCCTGACAGTGTCGCCCAGTCGATATGGGGGAGGTTAAAGTCTCCTAATATCAGTGAGTCGTTGTTATTAAGTGACTGCCTTAAGACGCTGTACATTTCAAGGTCGTCATCGAGTGATTGCCCGGGAGGTCTGTAGGTGACAGATATATTTAAATTGACTTTTGCAATGTTTACTCGCACGCACAAATGTTCAACGTTACTGTTTCCCGGTGTTTTGTCGGTGGGTTGCAAATAGCTTTTGACATAAAGGGCGACGCCACCGCCTCTACGGTTTACACGATCTTTGTTGAAGAGTCTGTAGCCATCTATGTTGTATTCGGAACTTAAATCAATATTTGTGGTGTCGATAAATGTTTCGGTTATAGCAATTATGTCAAAATTTTCTGTTAAAGCAAGACATCTCAGTTCATCAAATTTGTTTCTTAGGCTACGCGCATTGAAACTAAGGATTTTAAGTTATCTAGAGGCTTGGTAATACAGGTGGTGGTACTTGCGGGATCACGGTTACGGGTTTGTTGCGATGCACGGCGTCTATTTACACGGGCGGGGTGGAGGGACGTGGCCGTGACTCGTTTTTTGCTCTGATGACACGCACTGCTTCGTTGAGGAGCCTTCCGAGTCTGGCTGCCCCGATGGGAGAAAGGTGCAATCCGTCCCTGTGAAAGAGTTCATTTTGTCCATAGAAATTGTCCCATGCGTTTAGGAACTCCACGTCAAGCTCCCTGCAAAGAGTCTGTAAGCGGTTGTTTAGGCTGAAGGCCTTACTGAAAAGTCGCTCTCCGCCCAAGTCCGTGGTAGAACTCCTGAAATCAAAATGTTAGGGGATTTAGTCTTATACTGCTGGATGAGCCTACGGTACTTCTCCAGGAGTTCCTCAGACCGGGTCGTGGTGACGTCGTTCGTACCTGTGTGGATAACAAACAGTGAATCATTAGTAGCCTGTTTGGAGAGATCAGCAATAGCAGCAGTTATGTCGTCGATCCCAGCACCAGGATAGCAATAGTTCCGTCTTCGACGAGGAACTCTGCCGCAGAACTCAACGACCTGCTGGCGAATCATGGAGTCACCCACCAGGAAGGTGCTCTCCTGCTCGTCCTCCTCCTCCAGAATGGCAAACCTGTTGAAGCAATGAACAGGATAAATCGCTTGTCTGGCTGGTTTGGCTCCTCCATTCACGACGGTGAAGCCATCATGGTCGGTGCCACTAGCATCCTCCCGTTGCGTGGTGTTGTCCGCTGGTGTCGACGGTACCGCTGAGGGCAAGGGGGCGGTTGGAGAAGGGTTTGGCACCACAGCAACGTTAGCCTGGATGAATTCCTGCAAGGAGGCAACAGTGCGAGAAAGCTCTATTATTTTATTCTGACCTGCTTCCATCTTCTCTTCTTGCTCCTGCAGTCTGGTCTCGAGATGCTG
The DNA here is from genome assembly GCF_024679095.1 of Eriocheir sinensis. Taxonomy (NCBI): domain Eukaryota; kingdom Metazoa; phylum Arthropoda; class Malacostraca; order Decapoda; family Varunidae; genus Eriocheir; species Eriocheir sinensis. The sequence continues at coordinate 2,407,639 of NC_066531.1, forward strand.
CCTGGTGAGAGAAAGCTCCATTATTTTATTCTGGCCTTCTTCCATCTTCTCTTCCTGCTCCTGCAGTCTTGTCTCGAGATGCTGCCTGGACAGACACAGTCGACAGACAGAGAGAGAGAGAGAGAGAGAGAGAGAGAGAGAGAGAGAGAGAGAGAGAGAGAGAGAGAGAGAGAGAGAGAGAGAGAGAGAGAGAGAGAGAGAGAGAGAGAGAGAGAGAGAGAGAGAGAGAGAGAGAGAGAGAGAGAGAGAGAGAGATGTTCTTTTCAAACTCTCAAAACTCCAACATGAATGACTTTTCCCCCGTGAACAACCAAGGCCTAAACCGTTTTTAAAGTGATTCATGTTAAGTGTTATATTTAAGGCGCGAACAGTTGTCTCTATACTAAATCACACATTCATATATACATGATGACATATATATTACTCCTGTTAACGATGATTCAATTGTTAATCTTAGGTATGGGTATTTTCAACTTGACGTTTACGGCTATCACATATAACTATTTCCATATGTCGACAAGGAGATATATCGGGTTCTAATGAGTTTTTTCTTTTAGGTTCACGGTACAGAAGAAGGGTCAAAATACCACCACGGTCATGAAACTACCTCTGGAAATGCCCATAACTCATACGAAAGCCTTGTCAGATATGTGTTTCTTTAGGTTCACGGTACAGAAGAAGGGTCAAAATACCACCAGGGTCATGAAACTACCTCTGGAAATGCCCATAACTCATACGAAAGCCTTGTCAGATATGTGTTTCTTTAGGTTCACGGTACAGAAGAAGGGTCAAAATACCACCACGGTCATGAAACTACCTCTGGAAATGCCCATAACTCCTACGTAAGCCTTGTCAGATATGTGTTTCTTTAGGTTCACGGTACAGAAGAAGGGTCAAAATACCACCAGGGTCATGAAACTACCTCTGGAAATGCCCATAACTCATACGAAAGCCTTGTCAGATATGTGTTTCTTTAGGTTCACGGTACAGAAGAAGGGTCAAAATACCACCACGGTCATGAAACTACCTCTGGAAATGCCCATAACTCCTACGTAAGCCTTGTCAGATATGTGTTTCTTTAGGTTCATGGTACAGAAGAAGGGTCAAAATACCACCACGGTCATGAAACTACCTCTGGAAATGCCCATAACTCATACGAAAGCCTTGTCAGATATGTGTTTCTTTAGGTTCATGGTGCAGAAGAAGGGTCAAACTACCAATAGGGTCATAAAGTTACCACTGGAAATGCCCATAACTCCTACGAAAGTCTTGTCAGATATGTGTTTCTTTAGGTTCACGGTACAGAAGATGGGTCAAACTGCCAATATGGTCATAAAGTTACCACTGGAAATGCCCATAACTCCTACGAAAGTCTTGTCAGATATGTGTTTCTTTAGGTTCATGGTGCAGAAGAAGGGTCAGAGAACCACCAGGGTCATAAAACTATCCCTGCAAATACTCATAACTCCTACGAAAGCCTTGTCAGATATGTGTTTCTTTAGGTTCACGGTACAGAAGAAGGGTCAAACTATCGATAGGGTCATAAAGTTACCCTTGGAAATGCCCATAACTCATACGAAAGCCTTGTCAGATATGTGTTTCTTTAGGTTCACGGTACAGAAGAAGGGTCAAACTATCGATAGGGTCATAAAGTTACCCTTGGAAATGCCCATAACTCATACGAAAGCCTTGTCAGATGTGTGTTTCTTTAGGTTCATGGTACAGAAGAAGGGTCAGAGTACCACCAGGGTCATCCTCTTAAGATATTGACACTGTTTCTTCTCCCTCCGTTCATCTCCATACCTCCAGAAGCAGCTCTCTCCTACCCTCTCGCTCCCCCAAACCCCGTAGGCTCCCCCGTGGTACCTGCGGCCCGTCAGTTAGCCAGGTTCGGGCGTCCAGACTCCCTCCCAAAACCCGTGTTAGCCCAATCGACTTCTTGCTTCCATTTCCTGCTGTCCCCTCAACTCACTGGCCGGGCTCCGTTTCCTCCTACCTAGTTCAACTCTAATTGCTATTTTTTTGTTTCTAGTTTCTTATGTTCTTGGATTCTCTCTCTCTCTCTCTCTCTCTCTCTCTCTCTCTCTCTCTAACAAGATTACTACTTTTCCAGTTTTTCCAGTATTCATTTTTTTCCTAATTAAACTTTCATCTTATTTCTGTTATATTTTCCTGCCCTTTCTTTCTTTCTTTCTTTCTTTCTTCTTTCCTTCCTTCCTTCCTTCCTTCCTTCCTTCCTTCCTTCCTTCCATCCTTCCTTCCCTCCTTCCTTCCTTCCTTCCTTCCTTCCCCCCTTCCTTCCTTCCTCTCTCTCTCTCTCTCTCTCTCTCTCTCTCTCTCTCTCTCTTGAGCTGGTAACAAACAACGCAACAGATTAACAACCCAAGTAGTAATATAGGAGAAACTTCAGACGGGACAACCAGCCGGAGAGGTGAGCCTAAAACCTAAGTCTACATATACCAAGTCAAGTCACGCGCAGGAGGCGGTTTTGGGGCGGAGCAGCGGGATGACGTCACTTGGAGCCCCAAAAAATATACCCGCCGGTTCAGGGGTGACTAAAGTTGGGGCCGTGTGTGCACTCTGGATGTGCATTCTCGCCTTCTTTCACAGCGCGTTCAGGCAAGCCACTGACGAAAAAATATGTCTTTTTATTGTGCTATTGCGTGACTGTAATTCCAATGCCTACAAACGGCGGTGTGGGGTGTGAGGGAGGGCATGTTGAAGTGATTGATTTAAATTAGTCCGCCTTTCCTCGTTTTCTCTAAATCCCTGTTTCTACATTCTCTAGTTTGGCTCCAAGCAGTGTCACGCATAAACCACGCCTCCTCGGCCGTGTCTCCTCCCACAAACCTGCGCGTGGCTTGACCTGGTGTATATAGACTTTGCCTAAAACCTTCACCGGAGCGGGATGGAAGTCACACTAACGCCAGACGAGCGATGGAAGGCGTCTTGGGACTACTTCATGCTGTACCGTACTATGACATTGACTGTGGACGAAGATATAGAGTCATAGAATAGAGGAGTTTGGCCACCTTCATTTGAGACGCCATGTTGTTACCAGAAGACCCGCGCGGAATTCGAATTAGAGGGCAAGGAAGGAAAGGAAGAGGAAGGAGAAAGGGAATGAAGGAGAGAAAGAAAAGAAGGATTTAAGAAGAAGCGAAAGAAAGGAAAGGAAAGGAAGAAGGAAAGAAAACAGAGAAAATAACAGGAGAAAGGAGAGGAAGGAAAGAAAGGAAGGGAAATATAAGAGAAACAAAAGAAATGAAATGAAAAGAAATTGAGAGAAAATATATATAAAGAAGAGGAAGAAGATAGAGAGAAGAAAGGAAAGGAAGGAAGGATGAGTCACAGAAGATAGAGAAAAACAAAGAAATTAAGAAAGACTCACAAAGGAAGATACAGATAAGCAAGGAAGGGAAATACAGAGGATCAAAAACCAGATAAGAAAGAAAAGAAATTAAGAAACAGCCACAAAGGGAAATACAGATGACGCAAGGAGGGAACATAACAGAAGCAACAGAAGGCCTAGGAAGCGAGGAACCAGCATCAACCAACACCTTGGCCGAGGATTACTGGAAGGTAGGCAGGAAAGTGTTGCGGGAGGCGGGCTGTTCAGATGGGCCATGCACCTTTAGCCCGAGTGTGTGTGTGTGTGTGTGTGTGTGTGTGTGTGTGTGTGTGTGTGTGTGTGAGAGAGAGAGAGAGAAGAATCTTAATAAAACGAGCGTAAATATGCAAGATTGATCGGTGGAAACTGTTTGGCAATGTCACGTCACGTATTTCGAGACTTTCCGTTCAGCAACAACTATTTTCCAAGACCATAAAGGAGATTAGTCGGGTTCCAATGAGTGTTTTTTTAACGGTCATGGTGTAGAAGCCTTGCCAAACTATCACTAGGCTCACAGAACTACCCATGGACACGCTAACACAACCTCTAACAAAGGCTTATCACAAAGGCTTATCACAGAGGAGATTAGTCGGATTCTCATGAGTGGTTTTAAACGTTGACGGTGTAGAAGCCTTGCCAAACTATCACTAGGCTCATAGAACTACCCATGGAAACGCTAACACAACCTCTACCAAAGGCTTATCACAAAGGCTTATCACAGAGGAGATTAGTCGGATTCTTATGTGTTTTAAACGTTCATGGTGTAGAAGCCTTGCCAAACTATCACTAGGCTCATAGAACTACCCATGGACACGCTAACACAACCTCTAACAAAGGCTTATCACAAAGGCTTATCACAGAGGAGATTAGTCGGATTCTCAAGTGTTTTAAACGTTCACAGTGTAGAAGCCTTGCCAAACTATCACTAGGCTCATAGAACTACCCATGGAAACGCTAACACAACCCCTTTCGAATGATTTATCAAGTGTGTGTGTGTGTGTGTGTGTGTGTGTGTGTGTGTGTGTGTGTGTGTGTGTGTAGGCCCCTGAATGTCTAAGAATACAGGCCTATCTAATGTCTCTCCTTTTTCCCCAAACTGTACCTTCTCCACTGACCCCCTTCCTCCTCTGTACCCTTGATTAAAAAGACTACATTAGAGGATATACCAAACCTACACCCATCACACAACTGTACAATCCTACGGTCTTTTCTCTTCCCCTCAACTGTACCGTCTCCACTAACCCATTCCCCTTCCTCCTGTACCAATGATTAGGAAAAGGATGATCGCAAGGGAGAGGCGGATTACGTGAGTGGCTGAGCGGATAGGGGGGAAGTATAGGGTCATTTTCTTATTCAACATATCAGCGTTCAAGCACACATATTTGACAAGGCTTTCGTAGAAGTTTGGGGCATTTCCAGGGGTAGTTGATTCATGACCCTTCTTCTGTACCATGAACCTAAAACAACACGCAGAAGAACCCGTCTAATCTTCTTTTTGCATCATATTTCAGCGTCCAAGAACACATATTTGACTAGGCTTTCGTGGGAGTTTGGGGCATTTCCAGGGGTAGTAGATTCATGACCCTTCTTCTGTACCATGAACCTAAAACAACACGCAGAAGAACCCGTCTAATCTTCTTTTTGCGTCATATTTCGGCGTACAAGAACACATATTTGACAAGGCTTTCGTGGGAGTTTGGGGCATTTCCAGGGGTTGTAGATTTATGACCCTTCTTCTGTACCATGAACCTAAAAAACACGCAAGAGAATCCAACTGATCTCATATTTACGTCATATTTCGGCGTACAAGAACACATATTTGACAAGGCTTTCGTGGGAGTTTGGGGCATTTCCAGGGGTAGTATATTCATGACCCTGGTGGCTGTATGACCCTTCCTCTGTACCATGAACCTAAAAAACACGCAAGAGAATCCAATTGATCTCCTTTTTGCGTCATATTCTTAAACACATATTTGACAAGGCTTTCGTGGGAGTTTGGGGCATTTCCAGGGGTAGTATATTTATGACCCTGGTGGCAGTATGACCCTTCCTCTGTACCATGAACCTAAAACAACACGCAGAAGAACCCGTCTAATCTCCTTTTTGCATCATATTTCAGCGTCCAAGAACACATATTTGACAAGGCTTTCGTGGGAGTTTGGGGCATTTCCAGGGGTAGTAGATTCATGACCCTGGTGGGAGTATGACCCTTCTTCTGTACCATGAACCCGAGTGATCTCCTTATCGGCCTTTGGATCATATTGCTGATGTGAGGGTTGGAAGCGTCTTATATACAGGGTACCAAACTATATGACTGGAAGCGTTGGGCAGAGCGTGAGAGTTCAGAGGAAAGAGTGAGAGTATGCAGGGGAGGGACAGGCTATGTGAGTAAGGGAGAGTACTATCTGAGTGAGTTGGGGAGAGTACTAGTCTGAAGGAGAGGTGAAGGAGGTCTGTCAGTGCTAATGGGGAGCTTAGCTTGGGTGATGCGTGCTCCGGGGACTAGTGAGAGACGCCTCGAGGTATACTGGACCACTCCTAGATGTCTTTTTCCTGTCTCTCTCTCTCTCTCTCCCTCTCCTTTGAAATTAGTTGATGTAAGATGTGGAAGCTTGTGTTATATCTATCAAAACATTTCATCTCCTAAAAACACATATTTGCTAAGGCTTTCGTAGGCGTTGTGGGCATTTCCAGGGATGGTTTTATGACCCTGGTGGTAGTGTGACCCTTCCTCTGTACCATGAACCTTCGAAAAGACTCATTAGAACCCGATTGACCTTGTTTTTGGCCTTTGAAGTTAGTTAATGTGAGGTGTGGAAGCTTGTGTTATATCTATCAAAACATTTCGTCTCCCAAAAACACATATCTGGCAAGGCTTTCGTAGGACTTGTGGGAGTTTCCAGGGACAGTTGTATGACCCTGGTGGTAGTTTGACCCTTCCTCTGCACCATGAACCTTCGAAAAGACTCATTAGAACCCGATTGACCTTGTTTTTGGCCTTTGAAATTAGTTAATGTGAGGTGTGGAAGCTTGTATTATATCTATCAAACATTTCATCTCCCAAAAACACATATTTGACAAGGCTTTCGTAGGAGTTGTGGGCATTTCCAGGGACAGTTGTATGACCCTGGTGGTACTTCGACCCTTCCTCTGTACCGTGAACCTTTGAAAAGACTCATCAGAATCCGATTGACCTTATTTTTGGCCTTTGAAATTAGTTCGTGTGACATTTCATCTCCCAAAAACACATATTTGCCAAGGCTTTCATAGGCGTTGTGGGCATTTCCAGGGATAGCTTTATGACCCTGGTGGTAGTTTGACCCTTCCTCTGTACCATGAACCTTCGAAAAGACTCATTAGAACCCGATTGACCTTGTTTTTGGCCTTTGAAGTTAGTTAATGTGAGGTGTGGAAGCTTGTATTATATCTATCAAAATATTTCGTCTCCCGAGAACACATATTTGGCAAGACTTTCGTAGGCGTTGTGGGCATTTCCAGGGATAGTTGTAAGACCCTGGTGGTAGTTTGACCCTTCCTCTGTACCATGAACCTTCGAAAAGACTCATTAGAACCCGATTGACCTTATTTTTGGCCTTTGAAATTAGTTCGTGTGACATTTCATCTCCCAAAAACACATATTTGCCAAGGCTTTCGTAGGCGTTGTGGGCATTTCCAGGGACAGTTGTATGACCCTGGTGGTAGTGTGACCCTTCTTCTGTACCATGAACCTACGAAAACACTCATCAGAACCCGACTGACCTTGTTTTTGGTCTTTGAAATTAGTTCGTGTGACATTTCATCTCCCAAAAACACATATTTGCCAAGGCTTTCTTAGGAGTTGTGGGCATTTCCAGGGACAGTTGTATGACCCTGGTGGTAGTGTGACCCTTCCTCTGTACCGTGAACCTACGAAAACACTCATCAGAACCCGATTGACCTTCTTTTTGGCCTTTGAAATTAGTTCGTGTGACATTTCATCTCCCAAGAACACATATTTGGCAAGGCTTTCGTAGGCGTTGTGGGCGTTTCCAGGGATAGTTGTAAGACCCTGGTGGTAGTTTGACCCTTCCTCTGTACCGTGAACCTTCGAAAAGACTCATTAGAACCCGATTGACCTTGTTTTTGGCCTTTGAAATTAGTTAATGTGAGGTGTGGAAGCGTCTATTATATCTATCAAACATTTCATCTCCCAAAAACACATATTTGCCAAGGCTTTCGTAGGAGTTGTGGGCATTTCCAGGGACAGTTGTATGACCCTGGTGGTAGTGTGACCCTACTTCTGTACCGTGAACCTTCGAAAAGACTCATTAGAACCCGACTGACCTTCTTTTTGACCTTTGAAATTAGTTGGTGTGACATTTCATCTCCCAAGAACACATATTTGCCAAGGCTTTCTTAGGCGTTGTGGGCATTTCCAGGGACAGTTTTATGACCCTGGTGGTAGTTTGACCCTTCCTCTGTACCGTGAACCTATAACACCACTCATTAGAACCCGACTGACCTTATTTTTGGCCCTTGGAAATAGTTGATGTCAGGTGTGTTAGCGTCTATGCAGCAATGCCGACTTGAACTTTAACAGGACACAGCCATCACGAGGACCGCAGTATCGGCCCTTCGAGCAGCCTTTTGCGAGACACACTATTGTGGCCACCGTCTGCAGAGGGGGACAGGGCTGAAAGGGGGAAGGGGAGGGATGGGAAGGAGAGAGAAAGAATGGAGGAGGGAAAGAAAGGAAGCGATAGAAGGAAGGAAAGGAAGGAGAGTAGATAGATAGATAGATAGATAGATAGATAGATAGAGATAGAGATAGAGAGAGAGAGAGAGAGAGAGAGAGAGAGAGAGAGGTGAGATAAGGTCACGAATCGGTATCTTTGAGGTCACCCTGGTAAGTCTTCAGGTCAAGTAGAGATCAGACATTCAAGTGGAAGAGTTCCCTCCATCTCCACCTCCACCTCCTCCAGTCTCTCCACCTTGTTCTTCCTTTCCTCTTCTCTCCTCTCTCTCCCTCCTCCTCCTCCTCCTTTTACTTTTCATTCTGATCTTCCTTTCTATTGTTTAACTTTTTCCTTCCTTAACTTATCTTATCGTCCTTTCCTTCTTCCTTATCTTCCTTTTAAATCGTCTAATTCCTTTCCTTCCGTATCTACAAGGCCTTTTATTTCTTTCCTTCCGTATCTACAAGGCCTTTTATTTCTTTCCTTCCGTATCTACAAGGCCTTTTAATTCCTTTCCTTCCGTATCTACAAGGCCTTTTATTCCTTTCCTTCCGTATCTACAAGGCCTTTTAATTCCTTTCCTTCCGTATCTACAAGGCCTTTTAATTCCTTTCCTTCCGTATCTACAAGGCCTTTTAATTCCTTTCCTTCCGTATCTACAAGGCCTTTTATTTCTTTCCTTCCGTATCTACAAGGCCTTTTAATTCCTTTCCTTCCGTATCTACAAGGCCTTTTAATTCCTTTCCTTCCGTATCTACAAGGCCTTTTAATTCCTTTCCTTCCGTATCTACAAGGCCTTTTATTTCTCTCCTTCCGTATCTACAAGGCCTATTATTTCTTTCCTTCCGTATCTACAAGGCCTTTTAATTCCTTCCTTCCGTATCTACAAGTCCTTTTATTTCTTTCCTTCCGTATCTACAAGGCCTTTTATTTCTTTCCTTCCGTATCTACAAGGCCTTTCATTTCTTTCCTTCCGTATCTACAAGGCCTTTTATTTCTTTCCTTCCGTATCTACAAGGCCTTTTATTTCTTTCCTTCCGTATCTACAAGGCCTTTTATTTCTTTCCTTCCGTATCTACAAGTCCTTTTATTTCTCTCCTTCCGAATCTACAAGTCCTTTTATTTCTTTCCTTCCGTATCTACAAGGCCTTTTATTTCTTTCCTTCCGTATCTACAAGCCTTTTTATTTCTTTCCTTCCGTATCTACAAGGCCTTTTAATTCCTTTCCTTCCGTATCTACAAGGCCTTTTAATTCCTTTCCTTCCGTATCTACAAGGCCTTTTATTACTTTCCTTCCATATCTACAAGGCCTTTTATTTCTTTCCTTCCGTATTTCAATCTTCTTCCTTTCCTTCAAATGTTTTCTCTCTATCTCTCTTTTCTTACACTCCCTTTTGCTTCTCCTAATTAAATTTCTTTCATATTTTCATTTAATTTTGTCTCTTTTCTGCTCCTTTAATCCATCTTTCCTTTTTCTTCCTTTCCTTACAATATTTTCTCATTTTGCTCACAATCTCTATTCTGTGATTCTTCTCCTTCCTCTTTTCTCAACACAAATCTAACTGTTCTTTAAATCTACTACCATCATTATTCTCATCCTGCCCCGTTAAAGGTCTTTCTCGGTATATCCAAACGCCAAAAATGAGATCAGTCGGGTTATAATAAGTCTTTTTTAGGCTCACGGTACAGAAGAACGGTCTAACTACCACCAGGGTCATAAGACTATCCCTGGAAATGCCCCAAACTCCTATACGAAAGCCTTGTCGAATATGTATTTCTTTAGGCTCATGGTACAGAAGAAGGGTCAGACTACCACCAGGGTCATAAAACTATCCTAGGAAATGCCCAAAACTCCTACGAAAGCCTTGTCTAATATGTATTTCTTTAGGCTCATGGTACAGAAGAACGGTCAGACTACCACCAGGGTCATAAGACTACCCCTGGAAATGCCCAAAACTCCTACGAAAGCCTTGTCTAATATGTATTTCTTTAGACTCATGGTACAGAAGAACGGTCAGACTACCACCAGGGTCATAAAACTAACCCTGGAAATGCCCCAAACTCCTACGAAAGCCATGTCGAATATGTGTTTCTTTAGGTTTATGGTACAGAAGAACGGTCAGACTACCACCAGGGTCATAAAACTACCCCTGGAAATGCCCAAAACTCCTACGAAAGCCTTGTCTAATATGTATTTCTTTAGGTTTATGGTACAGAAGAAGGGTCAAACTACCACCAGGGTCATAAAACTACCCCAGGAAATGCCCCAAACTCCTATATGAAAGCCTTGTCTAATATATATTTCTTTAGGCTCATGGTACAGAAGAACGGTCAAACTACCACCAGGGTCATAAGACTACCCCTGGAAATGCCCAAAACTCCTACGATAGCCATGTCGAATATGTGTTTCTTTAGGGTCATGGTACAGAAGAACGGTCAAACTACCACCAGGGTCATAAAACTATCCTAGGAAATGCCCAAAACTCCTATATGAAAGCCTTGTCGAATATGTATTTCTTTAGGTTCATGGTACAGAAGAACGGTCTAACTACCACCAGGGTCATAAAACTATCCCTGGAAATGCCCCAAACTCCTATACGAAAGCCTTGTCGAATATGTATTTCTTTAGGCTCATGGTACAGAAGAACGGTCTAACTACCACCAGGGTCATAAAACTAACCCTGGAAATGCCCAAAACTCCTACGAAAGCCATGTCGAATATGTGTTTCTTTAGGCTCATGGTACAGAAGAACGGTCAGACTACCACCAGGGTCATAAGACTACCCCTGGAAATGCCCCAAACTCCTACGAAAGCCATGTCGAATATGTGTTTCTTTAGGTTCATGGTACAGAAGAAGGGTCAGACTACCACCAGGGTCATAAGACTACCCCAGGAAATGCCCCAAACTCCTACGAAAGCCTTGTCTAATATGTATTTCTTTAGGTTCATGGTACAGAAGAACGGTCAAACTACCACCAGGGTCATAAAACAAACCCTGGAAATGCCCAAAACTCCTATATGAAAGCCTTGTCGAATATGTATTTCTTTAGGCTCATGGTACAGAAGAACGGTCAAACTACCACCAGGGTCATAAAACTAACCCTGGAAATGCCCAAAACTCCTACGAAAGCCATGTCGAATATGTGTTTCTTTAGGCTCATGGTACAGAAGAAGGGTCAGACTACCACCAGGGTCATAAAACTATCCCAGGAAATGCCCAAAACTCCTACGAAAGCCTTGTCTATGTATTTCTTTAGGCTCATGGTACAGAAGAAGGGTCAAACTACCACCAGGGTCATAAAACTACCCCAGGAAATGCCCACAACTCCTATATGAAAGCCTTGTCGAATATGTGTTTCTTTAGGTTTATGGTACAGAAGAAGGGTCAAACTACCACCAGGGTCATAAAACTACCCCTGGAAATGCCCAAAACTCCTACGAAAGCCTTGTCGAATATGTGTTTCTTTAGGCTCATGGTACAGAAGAAGGGTCAAACTACCACCAGGGTCATAAGACTACCCCTGGAAATGCCCAAAACTCCTATACGAAAGCCTTGTCGAATATGTATTTCTTTAGGCTCATGGTACAGAAGAACGGTCAAACTACCACCAGGGTCATAAGACTACCCCTGGAAATGCCCAAAACTCCTATACGAAAGCCTTGTCGAATATGTGTGATCGGGCGCTAAAATGTTTAAGAATATGATCCTTATTTTTCTATCTCCACTCGGTTCCCTGTTGACCTTGACTTTCCCTACGATTCTGAGGCCCTGTATTGTTTTGGTCATGAATCTGTTATGAGTCCTAAGCATCGTGTGATTTGTCGAAGTCCATATTTGTAATCGATCTTAGTATGTCTTATAACTTCGATTCCTGTCCCTATTTGGTTCTCTGTTGAGCGTGACTTTCCCTACGATTCTGAGGCCCTGTATTGTTTTGGTCAAGAATCTGTTATGAGTCCTAAGCATCGTGTGATTTGTCGAAGTCCATGTATATAATCGATCTTAGTATGTCTCATAACTTCGATTCCTGTCCCTATTTGGTTCTCTGTTGAGCGTGACTTTCCCTACGATTCTGAGGCCCTGTATTGTTTTCCTCGTCGACGTGTTGTGAAACCAATGCATTTTATGATCTATCCAAGACCAGTTCCTCTTTGTCCTCAGTATATCGCCTCACTCTGATCGCCTTCCCTTCACCTTTCCAAACGTCTCCTTACCTCCAATTTCCGTATGTGTCATCTTAACCCCAACACACACACACCCACACACACACACACACACATCACAGTCCCCCCTTTCATTGTCCCCGGCGTCCTCCCCTCGTCCAAGCTCCTTCCGCCCTCACTGTTTTTCACCTACCGCCAACTTCTCTCCCCCAATCAATAATCAATGACCCTTCCTGTCTCGTCTTATGCCCTTTGTGGTGACGCCGCGTGCACTGCCCCGACGCTGTACAGGAGTCATCCGTTCAAGTTAACCTCGGTGCAGGGTAAGCTTCAATAGGCATTCATTCCCATAGCTCCTTCAATCCCCCCTGCAACCCTCTCCCTCCCTCCGTTTCCAGAGAAGGAGAGGTAGAATTTAAAGAATAGCCCAAAACAAAGTGAATGGAAGTTATGCAATGGAAGGATGGATTAAGTAAGAGAGATTGATGGAAAGTTGAGCGAAGCAGAGATGGAAAAAATCATTATAGCAGACTAGGAGAAGGCAGAAGAAGGGGAGGTAGAACTTATAGAATAGCCCGAAACAAAGATGATGGAGGTTATGCAATGGAAGGATGGATTAAGTAAGAGAGATTGATGGAAAGTTGAACGAAGAAGATAAAAAAAACGCGACCTCGCACCCACCCCAAGAAATAGCCCAATGAGAGTGAAAAAATAGCCCAATCAGAGTGAGAAATACCGCGACCTCACATCCACCCCAAGAAACAGCCCAAAGCGAGTGAAAAAAATAGCCCAATGAGAGTGAGGAAAACCGCGACCTTTCCAATATCGCCTCTCACACCCACCCCAAGAAACAGCCCAAAGAGAGTGAAAAAATAGCCCAATCAGAGTGAGAAATACCGCGACCTCACATCCACCCCAAGAAACACAACAAATTAAGTGAAAAAAAATGGCCAGAGGAGTGAGAAAACACCACTTTCTTTAATATAATTCACACCCACCCCAAGAAACAGCCCAAAGAGAGTGAGAAAATAGCCCAATCAGAGTGAGAAATACCGCGACCTCACCAACCTTCCTATCGGCTCTCACACGCGTCTCAGGAGTCCTTCCAATCCCGTCTCTTTAGCTTCCTGACCCGCGTTTAAGGGAGTTTTTAATTAAGAAAGACCGCCATATTTTCTTCCATTTCCTTTCCCCCGGTGACATCAACGTTTGGTGTGTGGGTTTTGATATATGTGTGGGGGCAGATATGTTATGTCCTGATGTATAATAAACAACAACAAAGGAGTTTTTAATTAAGAAAGACCGGCGTATTTTTTCCATTTCCTTTCCCCGGTGACATCAACGTTTAGTGTGCAGGTTTTGATGTATGGTTGGGGGCAGATATGTTATGTTCTGATATATAATGGATGGATAAGCTACATCATCTGGATATTTATTAGTAATTGGCCATACCGTACATCTCCCTCAAAACCTTCCTCTTCCTCTTCCCTTAACCCTACACGCTCCGAGGGTGGTCAGAAATGGCTACCCCTCAGGCACTTCTATCAAAACGCTACACTTTTTTTAAACTTTCCAGTAGCTACTTTTCACTCATTATTCACTATTGTTTTACACTATTGATTCGGTACCAGTACTTAGTGTTCATGAGCGTTATCGTTGTTAAGAAAATGAGTATGATGCTAAGTGTTACGAGCGCGGAAATTTGAAAACGTCGGAGCGGATAGGATTAAACAGTGTCCCCTTTCTGCTGGATTCTATGATATGATCTGGACCCCTTCCCTCGCTAGAGCTTCTTCCGAGTCGGGTTGGTAGCCTCTGCAAACACCTCTACATGGAAATCTTGATAACTGAAGCATTTTACATACATTGGTGTGATTATGCTATATAGTAGGATTATACTTTGGTGATTATACCAAACAAAATGGTTGATTGAATGGTAAATTAGAATTTTAGGGGAGAAAAAGAAAATCCTAATTATTAAAGGTATCGGGTTCTAATCACGACTATTCACAAGGCCACAGAGAAGATTAGCCGGGTCTTCATGGGTAATTTTTCCCGTCCAAGATGCAGAAGTCGGGTAAAACTATCACTATATAGGCGGTGGCTGAGTGGTTAGCGTGCGGGCCTAACATTCACGGCGCCATGGACAACGTCGGTTCGAATCCCCACGCTACCACCTGGGATTTTTCAGTCACCGCCGAGTGGCCTAAGACTACCCACATGCTGTCCTGAAGACCACCCATCAACCCGGACTCTAGAAGAAACCGTTCAAGTGAATCAAGAAGGAGTTCCGGGGGGCAGCATGGAAATAAAGCCACAGATAAGATTAGCCGGATTTTAATGGGTGATTTTTCCCGTTCAAGGTCCAGAAGTCGGGTATAACTATCACTAGGGTTACAAAACATCCCATGGATATAAAGCCACAGAGGAGATTAGCAGGATTTTCATGGGTGATTTTTCCCGTTCAAGACGCAGAAGTCGGGTAAAAGTATCACTAGACTCACAAAACAGGATATGGAAATAAAGTCATAGAGGAGATTAGCAGGATTTTCATGGGTGATTTTTCCCGTTCAAGACGCAAAAGTCGGGTAAAAGTATCACCAGACTCACAAAACGGCCCATGGAAACAAAGCCACAGAGGAGATTAGCAGGATTTTCATGGGTGATTTTTCCCGTTCAAGACGCAGAAGTCGGGTAAAAGTATCACCAGACTAACAAAACAGCCCATGGAAACAAAGCCACAGAGGAGATTAGCCGGGTCTTTATGCGTCCTGAACGCGGCGACGTCACGCTATCCATTCAGCCACCGCCTCCCGCTTAATAAGACATGTTCTGTTCATTACTCTAACTCCTGCAGCGAGAAAAAAACGTGCCAAGGGGCGACCACCTCCACACGGCGGGACGCGTTACCGGACCCGCCTTGCCGAAGCTTAACGATAAGAATATATTAGTTAGTCCAGGACGCGCGGCTCCCGGGAAGACTTGGAGTTGTATTTTACCTGCGCGGCCTTCACCTGTTGAACCGTGACGCCGCGGAGGCCACCAAGCAGCCCCCACCATACTGATTCTCTCTCTCTCTCTCTCTCTCTCTCTCTCTCTCTCTCTCTCTCTCTCTCTCTCTCTCTCTCTCTCTCTCTCTCTCTCTCTCTCTCTCTCTCACACACACACACACACACACACATACAACGAAGCTTGGCCAAATATCAGTAATCAATCTACGTTACAGGCTGACCGGGTGTCCATCGTGCCCCCGCCGGACACAGCCACGCACGGAAACACGGACACACAGGGGGGGAGGAGGGGGGGGGGGGGCGAGGGGAATGGCGGGGGTAGGGGAGACAGTCCTGAATATTCAAACCTCACCTGGGCTTAACTTCGGCTCCACCTGAATTAACCACGCAGCAGCCATGACTCACCTGCCGAGGGAAAGAGAAGAATTGGTTATCGATGGCGCCCGACCGTATTATCATGAAGGGCCGGACGGGGAGAGAGGGGGGACTGCGGACAATGTATATAGGTTGGTATTGAGAGCCGCTACCTTCCTTCCTTACGCCTCCCAAATCAACTAGTTATAGAGCCAGAAAGGAGATGTTTTTTTTTGTGTGTGTGTGTGTGACAGTTTGAATTTCGCGGGAGAACCAGAAGAACAAGATGAAAATAAAGAAAACAACTAGAAAATAATGACAATAACAATAATAATAATAATAATAATAATAATAATAATAATAATAATAATAATAATAATAATAATAAAAAGTTGCTTCCTATCGTAACTTAACATCAATTTGCTGCTTCTTCTAATCCTCCTCCTTCTCTTCTTCTTCCTCTTCCTCCTCCTCCTCCTTTCTCCTTTTTCTCATCTTCCTCCCTCTCTTCCTCCTCCTCCTCCTCCTCCTCTATTTTCTACTTCTTCTGCCTCTTCCTCTCTCCTCTTCCTTCTCTCCTCCTCCTCTCCTCTTCCTCCTCCTCTTTCTCCTTTCTCTACTCCTCCTCCTCCTCCTCCTCCTTCTCTTCCTCTCTCCTCCCTCCTCCCTTTTTCTCTTCCTCCTCTATCTTCTCCTCCCCATTCTCCCTCTACCCTTCCTCCCTCCCTTATAGGTTAACGGTTTACCCATTCAGTCGAGTCGATGTAACACAGACATCGGAAGGAGTTTCTTTTCAAACCGAGTCATCCGCCACTGGAACAACCTTCCCTCAGAAGTAGTAAATGCGAATACCATCAACTCCTTCAAATATAGAATCGACCGTCACTTCGCTGCGTCGGGAGTAAACTGAATAACGAGGTGCTTTCATCTGCTCCTCAAGCCCCAAGTGACTGTCGAGCAGATCACCCAAGCGGGCAACCTCGTAATGAGCCAATAGGTTTTCTGTTGCCGGCATTTCCGTGTTTCCATGTTTCACCTCCACTCTCCCATCTCCTTCCTCTTCCCTTTTTCTCTTCCTCCTCTCCCCACTCCTCCTCCTTCTCCTCCCTCTTCTCCCTCTACCCCTTCCTTCCTCCCTCGCCGCTTTGGGCTCCACACTCAACATTGACACAGGGATGAGCCGCACCGATGACTTCCCGACTCCCGCTGTAGCCAGGCAACGCGTCCAGAGATTACGCCCCGCTCCCTTCCCACCTCTCCTTCTCCTCTCGTGGATATCAACCGCAACCTCCTTCCTATACGTATGTGTCTGGCAATAGTAGTAGTAGTGGTAGTGGTAGTAATAGTAGTAGTAATGGTAGTAGTTGTTGTGGTGGTAGTTGTAGTCAAGGAAACTCGAGTCAAAATGTCGGTTATTTTTACGACGGTCGGCAGCGTCGGGACCTCGTTGGACTGGGCTCGTTTAGAACTGTGTGAGCAGCGACCCCCTCATTCCCCCCCCCCCCTCGTAGTACACACGAGGCGGATGTACAGACTCAGCACTGGTGTTGTGAGTCTGCGGTGCGCGTGCCCTAGGAGGTGAGCGAGGGAGGTCCTTGGGGCATTAGACAGTTATCCAGGACCCCGAATTCGTAGCTCGGCACGCTAACCACTGTGCTACGGAAGTGCAGAAATGTTGAGTGAACGTTAGTGGTGACCGAGAGATTGCCGAAGTTGTGGGGAGCATTTGAGTGACAAATAAGTAAATGAAAGCTTTTTTTTTATTTTTTTACGTCTTAGCCTATTGCGCCGGTAGGCTTCTTCCCGGTGGATCCTGATGGTCGGCCCAAGGCTTCTTCCCGGTGGATCCTGATGGTCGGCCCAAGGCTTCTTCCCGGTGGATCCTGATGGTCGGCCCAAGGCTTCTACCAGGTGGATCCTGATGGTCGGCCCAAGGCTTCTTCCCGGTGGATCCTGATGGTCGGCCCAAGGCTTCTTCCCGGTGGATCCTGATGGTCGGCCCAAGGCTTCTTCCCGGTGGGTCCTGATGGTCGGCCCAAGGCTTCTTCCCGGTGGATCCTGATGGTCGGCCCAAGGCTTTTTCCCGGTTGGTCCTGATGGTCGGCCCAAGGCTTCTTCCCGGTGGATCCTGATGGTCGGCCCAAGGCTTCTTCCCGGTGGATCCTGATGGTCGGCCCAAGGCTTCTTCCCGGTGGATCCTGATGGTCGGCCCAAGGCTTCTTCCCGGTTGGTCCTGATGGTCGGCCCAAGGCTTCTTCCCGGTGGATCCTGATGGTCGGCCCAGCCCGTTCTGGCGCAGGCGAGTGTTTATAGTGGCGCCATCTTGCATTGGCTCATGCTGCCCTCCCGGAGCTCATCTTTAATCCTAGAATCTAGAGTCCGGGTTGATAGGTGGTCTTCTGGACAGCATGTGGGTAGTTTTAAGCCACTCGGCGGCGGCTGAAAAATCCCAGCTTGGTGGCACCGGGCGGGGATTGAACTCGCGTCCTCCTGAACGCGGGGCCGTCTTGCTATCCATTCAGCCACCGCCTACCGTATTTCCTGTAAAAAAATATGTTGTCCTTTCCCTTCCGCAAGAGTCATGTCGAGAAAGATAGCTCCGAAGGGGGAAGAGAAAATAGCGTTTGATAATATCTCTTAAACGGAAACACCTCTGAGCGACGCTTCGACGAAGAGGGAAGAGCTTCACTCAAAATTCCGCCGTCAGTCCCTTCCCCTCTCTGCCTCTTTTTCCCTTCCCTTCCCTTCCCTTCCCTTCCTTCCCTTCGTCTTTTAACTATCCTCTTCCTTACTCTTCATTTCCCCTTCCTCTTTCCATCCCTTCCCTTCCTTCCCTTCGTCTTTTAACTATCCTCTTCCTTACTCTCCATTTCCCCTTTCATTCCTTCCCTTCCCTTCCTTCCCTTCGTCTTTTAACTATCCTCTTCCTTACTCTCCATTTCCCCTTTCATTCCTTCCCTTCCCTTCCTTCCCTTCGTCTTTTAACTATCCTTCCTTACTCTCCATTTCCCCTTTCATTCCTTCCCTTCCCTTCCTTTGTTCAATTACCCTTCCTCTTTCCTCTTCCCTGCTGACCTTCCCGGCGTGGGCGTTGGGAAAGATGAAGAAGGGAAAGGAGAGGAAGAGAAGGGAGTTGAAGGGAAAGAAGATGACGGGAAAATAAAGGAAGATGTGAAAGTTGATAAATTAGGGAAGGAAAGGGAAAGGAAAGAATGGGACAGGAAGAAGAGGAGTTAGCAAAAAGAGAGAAGAGGAAAAAGAGAGGTCAAGGAAAGGACTCTCTCTCTCTCTCTCTCTCTCTCTCTCTCTCTCTCTCTCTCTCTCTCTCTCTCTCTCCTACCCTCCCCATCCCACCTCCCACCTTTCCTCCCCCTACCACGCCCTCTCAAGTGTTCAGAAGGGCTTGACCGGCGACCAATCCCTCGGCCAAATAGGGTTGGATGGAGAATCTTCTTAGCAGGCACAGAGGGGATGGGAGTCGAAGGGAAAGGAATAGGGGTGTGGGATTGAGGAAGTTAAGATGAATTAAAGGAGAGAGAGAGAGAGAGAGAGAGAGAGAGAGAGAGAGAGAGAGAGAGAGAGAGAGAGAGAGAGAGAGAGAGAGAGAGAGAGAGAGAGAGAGAGGAAGAAGGGAAAGAAGGAAGGAAGGAAAGGAGAAGGAAGGGAAGGGAGGGAAGGAAGGAAGGGGGGAGGAAAAGGAAGGGAAGGGAGGGAAGGAAGGGAAGGGAGGGAAGGAAGGGAAGGGAAGGAAGGAAAGGATTGGAAGGAAGGGAAGGAAGGAATTAAAGGAAGGAAGGGAAGGAAGGGAAGGGATGGTGAGCGAAAGGAAGGAAAGGGAAGGGAAGGGAAGGGAAGGGAAGGGAAGGGAAGGGAAGGGAAGGGAAGGGAAGGGAAAGGATTGGAAGGGAAGGGAAGAGAATTAAAGGGAAGGGAAGGGAAGGGAAGGGAAGGGAAGGGATGTTGAGCGAAAGGAAGGAAAGGGAAGGGAAGGGAAAGGAAGGGAAGGGAAGGGAAGGGAAAGGAAGGGAAGGAAACATCAGGAAAAGACTGGAATAAGAAGAAAAGTAAACCAAAAAAAAAGAGAAAAGAAAACGAAGGAAAAAAATATTAAAAGTTAAGAATGAGGGAATTGGAAAAGAAGGCGAATGAAGGAATAAAAAAGGAAGGAAAACAAAAAAATAAAGAAGAAAAGAAAAATATGAGTGAAAAGGAAAAGAAGAGAAGAAAAATGAATTGAATGAAGGAGAGAAAAGGAGAAAGAAAGGAAGGAAAGGAAATATCAGAGGAAGGGAAAGGAGGAAAAGGAAGGGAAAGTGAAGGAAACGAAGATAAAGAAAAGGAGGAAAATGGAAAAGAAAAGATGAAAGAAAAAGAAGAAAATTAGGATAAGGAAATAAAGAAGAAAGATCATAATTTGGAAAGGAAAGAAAAGTTAATGAGAGAAAATGGAAAAAGAAGAAGAAGAAGAAGAAGAAGAAGAAGAAGAAGAAGAAGAAGAAGAAGAAGAAGAAAAAGAAGAAGAAATTAGAAAAGAAGAAAAAGAAGTGGAAAACGAAATTAGAAAAGAAGAAGAAGAAGAAGAAGAAGAAGAAGAGGAAGAAGAAATTGGAGAGGAGAGAGAGAGAGAGAGAGAGAGAGAGAGAGAGAGAGAGAGAGAGAGAGAGAGAGAGAGAGAGAGAGAGAGAGAGAGAGAGAGAGAGAGAGAGAGAGAGAGAGAGGACATAGTCGTAAAAAGGGATACAGTTAGTCGTAAAAAGATATACAGACAGTCGTAAAAAGATATACAGACGGTCGTAAAAAGATATACAGACGGTCGTAAAAAAGGATACAGACAGTCGTAAAAAGATATACAGACGGTCGTAAAAAGATATACAGACGGTCGTAAAAAGATATACAGACGGTCGTAAAAAGATATACAGACAGTCGTAAAAAGATATACAGACGGTCGTAAAAAGATATACAGACAGTCGTAAAAAGATATACAGACAGTCGTAAAAAGATATACAGACGGTCGTAAAAAGATATACAGACAGTCGTAAAAAGATATACAGACGGTCGTAAAAAGATATACAGACAGTCGTAAAAAGATATACAGACAGTCGTAAAAAGATAAAGACAGTCGTAAAAAGATACAGACAGTCGTAAAAAGATATACAGACAGTCGTAAAAAGATATACAGACAGTCGTAAAAAGATATACAGTTAGTCGTAAAAAGATACAGACAGTCGTAAAAAGATATACAGACAGTCGTAAAAAGATATACAGACAGTCGTAAAAAGATATACAGACAGTCGTAAAAAGATATACAGACAGTCGTAAAAAGATATACAGACAGTCGTAAAAAGATATAAAGACGGTCGTAAAAAATATACAGACAGTCGTAAAAAGATATACAGACAGTCGTAAAAAGATATACAGACAGTCGTAAAAAGATATACAGACAGTCGTAAAAAGATATACAGACGGTCTTAAAAAGATATACAGACGGTCGTAAAAAGATATACAGACAGTCGTAAAAAGATATACAGACAGTCGTAAAAGGGATACAGTTAGTCGTAAAAAGATATACAGACGGTCGTAAAAAGATATACAGACAGTCGTAAAAAGATATACAGACGGTCGTAAAAAGATATACAGACAGTCGTAAAAAGATATACAGACGGTCGTAAAAAGATATACAGACAGTCGTAAAAATATATACAGACAGTCGTAAAAAGATATATAGACAGTCGTAAAAAAGGATACAGTTAGTCGTAAAAAGGGATACAGACAGTCGTAAAAAGATATACAGACGGTCGTAAAAAGGGATACGGTTAGTCGTAAAAAAGGGATACAGTCAAAAGTATTGGAATTTCACTGAGCAAAATCGATATACCCCAAACTGAGTCGAATGAAGTCATATAAAAAATCAACAAAATTCAATTAACCACGCATCCAAAAACGGGTCAAATAAGACAAAATAGCCACAGTATTATTAACAAAGACTAATGAGACGTTTAAAAATAAGACGTAGCCACAGAATTACCAACAAAGACTAATGAGATGTTTAAAAATAAGACGTAGAGATTGGAGAACAGGTACGATACTTGTCCTTACCCACTCAGCTTCACACTAGGAAATGGGGACTGTTTACAAATGGTCTTGACTATAGTGAAACCAAATTGTCGAGTCCCAACACCTATTTTTACCTCTCATATGTTACCTGTAGCTTATATATGAGAGGAAGGGATAGGGGTTGGAAGTGTGTGGCATAGCAGAGGGGAGGAATGGACCCGCGGGAGCCTACGCCAGCCAGGCCTCGACATATTGGGAAGACTTTAGTTTCTCTTCATTAGCCAATACTAATTAGTTCTCTTCAAAACAAAGGCCTTCCCCAACGTCCTCCACCTCTCAGCGTCTCATGTTAGTGTACTCCATCTTACTGCGGCAGAAGATTAAGTTTATGACATAAATTTATATTAATTACATTATATTAATTATCATTATATCAATTACTTCTCTTCAAAACAAAGGCCTTCCCCAACGTCCTCCACCTCTCAGCGTCTAATGTTACTGTACTCCATCTTACTGCGGCAGAAGATTAAGTTTAGGACATAAATTTATATTAATTACATTATATTAATTATCATTATATCAATTACTTCTCTTCAAAACAAAGGCCTTCCCCAACGTCCTCCACCTCTCAGTGTCTAATGTTACTGTACTCCATCTTACTGCGGCAAAATATCTAGTTTAGGACAATATATATACGTTTGTAATCTAAGACGTTCTGCTTCTTACATCAACTGTTTTCAAAGGCTGTTAAGGAGATTAATCGGGCTGTCATGAGCGGTCTTTTTTTTAAGTTCATGGTACAGAGGGGTCAGACTACCACCAGGGTCATAAAGGAGATTAATCGGGCTGTCATGAGCGGTCTTTTCTTAAGTTCATGGTACAGAGGGGTTAGACTACCACCAGGGTCATAAAGGAGATTAATCGGGCTGTCATGAGCGGTCTTTTTTTTAAGTTCATGGTACAGAGGGGTCAGACTACCACCAGGGTCATAAAGGAGATTAATCGGGCTGTCATGGGAGGTCTTTTCTTAAGTTCATGGTACAGAAGGGTCAGACTACCACCAGGGTCATAAAGGAGATTAATCGGGCTGTCATGAGCGGTCTTTTTTTTAAGTTCATGGTACAGAGGGGTTAGACTACCACCAGGGTCATAAAGGAGATTAATCGGGCTGTCATGGGAGGTCTTTTTTTAAGTTCATGGTACAGAAGGGTCAGACTACCACCAGGGTCATAAAGGAGATTAATCGGGCTGTCATGAGCGGTCTTTTTTTTAAGTTCATGGTACAGAAGAGTCAGACTACCACCAGGGGCATAAACCTACCCTTCGAAATGCTCAAAACTTTTACGAAAGCCTTGTCAGATATGTGTGCTTGGGTGCCCGAAGGTTTAAAAGTATGACCCGAAGGCCTTCCCTATCGTCCTACCTACCTCTGTCAGTGTCTTATGTTCGTGTACTCCCTCCTACTGCACAAAGGTTCTTACTTAAGGCCCGTATCCTCAGACGCATTCGGCTCCCACAACAACAGAAATTAGTCGGATTCTCATGAGTGTTTTTCACGTTCATGGTGCAGAAGACTTGTAAAATTATCACTAGTCTCGTAAAACTATACCATGGAAATACTAACACAACCTCTACGCAAGTCTGATCAAATGTGGGTGTGTTATTTTTTTTTACAGCAAAGGAGACAGCTCAAGGGCACAAAAAAAGGAAACAATAATAAAAAAGACCGCTACTCGTTGCTCCTAAAAAGAATCCAAAGAGATGGCCGAAAGAGGGGTCAATTTCGGGAGGAGAGGTGTCCTGATACCCTCCTCTTGAAAGAGTTCAAGTCGTAGGCAGGAGGAAATACAGATGAAGGGAGATTGTTCCAGAGTTTACCAGCGTGAGGGATGAAAGAGTGAAGATGCTGGTTAACTCTTGCATAAGGGGTTTGGACAGTATAGGGATGAAAGAGTGAAGATGCTGGTTAACTCTTGCATAAGGGGTTTGGACAGTATAGGGTTGAAAGAGTGAAGATGCTGGTTAACTCTTGCATAAGGGGTTTGGCAGTGCTGGATTAACATAGTAGCAGATGTAGCAGCTGCTACGGGCCCCGCGCTTCACAAGGGCCCCGCGCTTGGTTGAGCAAAAAAAAAAAAAAATAAATAAATAAATAAATAAATAAATAAATAAATAAATTGTAACAATTGGGGACTTGTTATGTGGAAGAAAATATTTCTTTGTGTGTGTGCTGTCGCGGGCTGTCGTGAGGCCCGTGAGGGGGACTAGGGACCCCGGTCCTTCATCCCTTCGCACCCTTCATGTATGTATTGTAGGTTGTTTACGGGAGTTGAATAGTGGTGGGGATTGTGTGTAGTTGATGATGAGAGAGTGGGTGATGAGGAGGGTGTGTTTGTTGAGTAGCTAGTGAGGTGAGTCCTTATGACGAAGTTGTAAAGGCGACAGCGTTGGAGGAGGATAGGGAGTGTAAGTGGGATGCTGCGTATGATAATTTGTGAACTGTTTAGTGGCTGTGTAGTGTTGTTGGGGGATTTGAAGTGCGTGTAAGAGTGTTGAGGGTTGTGTAGAAGTGTTTGGCTGTGTGTGATGATAGAACCTAATTAGTAGCGAGTGTATTGAGAGAGCAAGAAGGAAAGTGAAGTAATGTCACGATGTGGCTACCCGCGAGGGAGCAGCAGGCTAGGCAGAGGCCTGGCAGGCAGAGACGCTTACCACCACTCTAGATAGACGTGTATGGCTTGTGCTCTCTGCTTTACTGTTGTGGGGAATCTTAACGTAAATGTTGTGGGCTTTCTTGCCTTTGTGTGCTTTTCCCCCCTCAGTAAACAGTGACACAAGCTGGCTGAGGCCTCATACACAGTAGTATTTGGGGAGTTTTGGCCCTTGTTGATGGTGGTGTCTCCTCCCCTGTGTTGATGGGAGTATAAGTCAACCGTGGGTGGCGGTTAATAGTTTGGAGTGAGAGCTGCTAAGGGCGTGTTGACGCCAGCAGTTGCCCTTAGGGGTACTGGGAGTGATAGAGAGATCCTCCCTTATTTGAGTGCTTGTTGTTTGCACTGTATAGGCTTTTTGTGAGGCCTTAAGGGGGGCTGCTTGACCTCCCTTTGTTCTTGGGCACCGCGAGGGTGCTGACTGTCTGTCTGTCTGTGTGTGAGTGAGATTGGTGTGTTTTATTTTTATTTTGAGAGGGCCTGTAGTGGCTGAGTCTTGCCCTACACCAGTTAAAGCCCGTGTTTATTTTCTTTTGTGTGTACATAGTCTGTGAGGAGTGTTTGGAGTCCGAGGGAGGAGTAGAAGGAGGAGTGTGTTGCTGTTATTTTCTCTCCTGATGGTCCTGTGTTTTTTTTTTGGTGTTGGTGGAGTGGACCTGGGGGTATGACCTGTGGGTGTTGAGAGAGTGTCCCGCCGTTGTTTTCCTTGAAGGAGCAAGACAGGCCCTGGGGACTACTCTGTTTATTTTTTGGTGGTGTTTTGAGCTGTGTGAAGCTCTGTGGGGGTGACCAGTGTGTCCTCCCCTTTTTGTGCTTGTTTAAGCACTGTTTAGGACTGACTTCACAATGACTTCACGAGCCAGAGATATGGGAAGGAAATATCTTTCCGGAGCAGAGAAAGCCAGAAGAAAGAGAGAGGCATCAGAAGAGCAACAGAAATTACTGCAAAAAATGCCTAAACTCACAACGTTTTTTTCTACTACGTCACCATCTGCTGTTGGTTCAACTACTTATGATGATGATACTATGCTGGAACTTCAGCAGCCTTGCTCAAGCTCAAGTACTACAGAGCAAGAACAACAGGAACCAACCAAGGCAATAGAAACTCAACAGCCTTGCTACTCACCAACACCTATCATTCCAGATCTGGCAGCTCAATCCAATGATTTGGGGGAGTGGCCTTTAATTCTTACATATGAACAAAAAAGGAAATGGGCAGCAAGAGGCAGCTCAGAATGTCAACACATGAACAGTGACTTTACCAAATCAAAGAGATTCTATGGGGCTGAAGGTTGCAATAGATATTGTAAAAAGCAATATTTTACTCATGTACATAAAACCACAAATGAAAAGCGGCTTAGGGAGTGGTTATGCTACAGCGAGACCAAAGGCAATTTGTACTGTTTTATCTGCAAACTAGAAGCCTCATCAAACACTGAATTGCACGTATTTTGTGAAGGTTTCAATGACTGGAAAAATGCACAGTTGCTCATTGAGAGACACGAGTTAAGTTCGAGGCACAAAGCTGCGGTCCTGTACCTGATCAATCTCCGAAAAGATGGAGAAAAAATTGATGCTGCCCTGACGAAACAACTTGAGGACGAGAAGAAATACTGGGGTTCCCTACTGGAGAGGATCATAAATGTCATAAAGTTCTTGTGTGAAAGAGGGTTGGCCTTCAGAGGAACAGATGAAACAGTAGGGTCTCCTAGCAACGGAAACTATTTGGGACTGTTGGAGCTTCTTGCAACTGTAGATCCATTCTTGTGCCAACACATCAAGATGCATGCGAACCGTGGAAAAGGGCACACTTCCTACTTATCAAAGACCATTTGCGAAGAGGTAGTCGAGATATTGGGAAAAGCAGCTGAAGATACAATCGTCAGTGAACTGAAAGAAGCTAAATACTTTTCCATATCACTAGATTCAACCCCGGACATTACTCACACGGACCAGCTTTGTTTCACAGTAAGATATGTCAAGCCAACAGGGCCTGTGGAAAGGTTTCTGGCATTTCTGCCAATGGAAGGCCATACTGCTCAGCAGATTTTCGACAGCCTCGTACAGTACACCAGTGAGAAGGGTATCAATCTTGCCGATTGCCGTGGACAGAGTTACGACAACGCGTCCAACATGAGCGGGAAATATAATGGAGTACAGGCACTTGTCAAAGAAAAATTTGGTGCTGCTGCAGAATATGTTCCATGCTATGCTCATTCGTTGAATTTAGTTGGTGTATGCGCTGCACAAGCGTGTCCAGAAGTAGTTCAGTTCTTTGACTTTGTTGAAAATATCTATGTATTCTTTGCTGCTTCAACACACCGGTGGTCCATTCTGGAGCGTGCAGGTGGTGGAGTGCTAAAGAGGCTCTCTGCAACACGGTGGTCCGCAAGAGCTGATGCCATTAAGGTTATTAAAGAGTGTTTTCCTTTATAAAGGAGGCACTGGAGAAACTTGCGAATGACCAAGAGCAAAAGGCAGAATGTCGACAGCAGGCAAATGGACTCCTCGAGAAAATGGAGTTGTTGGAAACTGGAATCTTAGTGGTTGTTTGGAATAGCTTACTGGAGCGCTTCCAGGCAACTCAAGCCTCTCTTCAAGCAAAGCAGCAAGATCTCAACATTGCTTCAGCATTGTGTGCCTCTTTGGCAGGATCTCTACAGAATTTCAGAGAACAATTCGATACGTTTGAGTCAGAGGCGCAGAACCTGACTCAAGTGCAGGATTACCGACCAACAAGAACAAGAAGAATTGCTCGAAATCGAAGGCGCGATGAGGATGTAGGCAGTGGCCGTTCAGTTCCAGATGCAATAGATAATCAATCACCTAAAGACCGATTCCGGGTGGAAGTTTTCTTGCAGTAATGGACAGCCTACTATCTGCGCTGGAGCAACGTCGCAAGGCATACACTCAATTGAACACACGGTTTAGTTTTTTGCGAAATCTGCATGACCTAACACCTGCGCAGATCCAAGAAAGTGCTGACAGACTTTTAGAAGCATATCCCCATGATTTGGAAGACGGATTGAAAGATGAACTACCTCAGTTTTCAGAATTTGTAAAGCACATTGGTGTTGATTGCTCCTCTCCAGAACTCAACTATTTCACTTTGATTAAAGAAAACAATATTGATACCACGTTTCCTAACATTGACAATTTGTTACGCATTTATCTATGTATGATGGTAACTAATTGTACTGGAGAGAGATCATTTTCAAAAATGAAGTTGATTAAAAACTACCTACGAAACACGATGGGGCAAGAGCGGCTACACTATTTAACTCTTCTGAATGTTGAAAATGACGTTCTGAAGTCACTGAACTCCTCTGAAATAATTGCCAAATTTGCAGAGATCAAAATGCGTCGAAAAGACCTTTGAATGTCATTGTTTGAAGTTTTTATTTTATATTTCTCCTTGCAAATAAAACATTACATTAGACTTTTGTTGTTTTTGTTTTTGTTGTTGTAGAATGTAGATCAAATCTATAAAATATTCAATTACTTCCCGGTCATTATCTGTACATCAAATCAATCTGCTACAGGCCCCGCACTTGGTAAATCCGGCACTGGGGTTTGGACAGTATAGGGATGAAAGAGTGAAGATGCTGGTTAACTCTTGCATAAGGGGTTTGGACACTATAGGGATGAAAGAGTGAAGATGCTGGTTAACTCTTGCATAAGGGGTTTGGACAGTATAGGGATGAAAGAGTGAAGATGCTGGTTAACTCTTGCATAAGGGGTTTGGACAGTATAGGGATGAAAGAGTGAAGATGCTGGTTAACTCTTGCATAAGGGGTTTGGACAGTATAGGGATGAAAGAGTGAAGATGCTGGTTAACTCTTGCAAAAGGGGTTTGGACAGTATAGGGATGAAAGAGTGAAGATGCTGGTTAACTCTTGCATAAGGGGTTTGGACAGTATAGGGATGAAAGAGTGAAGATGCTGGTTAACTCTCGCATAAGGGGTTTGGACAGTATAGAGATGAAAGAGTGAAGATGCTGGTTAACTCTTGCATAAGGGGTTTGGACAGTATAGGGATGAAAGAGTGAAGATGCTGGTTAACTCTTGCATAAGGGGTTTGGACAGTATAGGGATGAAAGAGTGAAGATGCTGGTTAACTCTTGCATAAGGGGTTTGGACAGTATAGGGATGAAAGAGTGAAGATGCTGGTTAACTCTTGCATAAGGGGTTTGGACAGTATAGGGATGAAAGAGTGAAGATGCTGGTTAACTCTTGCATAAGGGGTTTGGACAGTATAGGGATGAAAGAGTGAAGATGCTGATTAACTCTTGCATAAGGGGTTTGGACAGTATAGGGATGAGCATGAGTAGAAAGTCGTGTGCAGCGGGGCCGCGGGAGGTGAGGAGGAGTCTTAGCCATTAAATGAATGAGAAAATGGACCTTAAGTAGATTCATCCATCCTTTGATTAATAATATAAGTGTATCAGTGCGATGTTTTTCTCCTAATAAGAAAATCACTGTTATCAATGTTTACAATATTCCAAAAATACGGTCGGGCGGTGCTGGACAAACAACAAACAGCAAGCAGGCAAAGAGATATCATCGGGGCGCGGGTGTTTACGTTCAATATCGACACCAAAACACACTAATGCCAAGACTAGCGAGATAGTGCGTGTGTGTGTGTGTGTGTGTGTGTGTGTGTGTGTGTGTGTGTGTGTGTGTTGGGAGGCGGTGGCTGAATGGATAGCGTGACGGAGCCGCGTTCAGGACGACGCGAGTTCAATCCCCGCCCGGTGCCACCAAGCTGGGATTTTTCAGCCGCCGCCGAGTGGCTTAAAACTACCCACATGCTGTCCAGAAGACCACCCATCAACCCGGACTCTAGATTCTAGGATTAAAGATGAGGTAATGCGAAATGGCTCCACTATAAACACTCGCCTGCGCCAGAACGGGCTGGGCCGACCATCAGGCCCCACCGGGAAGAAGCCTTGGGCCGACCATCTGTGTGTGTGTGTGTGTGTGTGTGTGTGTGTGTGTGTGTGTGTGTTTGTTTACGTAGGTACTCACTGAAAATAGCCGCAAGATAACAAACAAAACAAGCACTCAGCCAGTCAGTACGTCGAGTATTTCTGTCGTAAGTCGAGCTCAATGCAACCGACTTACGACCATTCATGCGGTCACAGCAGCGAGCGGGACCGGTCAACCATCCTTTTAGCCAATCAATCACCCAGCCGCGTCGTCCATCACAATGCCAGCCAACCAGCACCAGAAAGTCGGCACAGCAACACAACAGCGGCTCCACAACCCTGTCCCCCCAGCTAGCGTCAACCCCAGCCGGCCAGCCAGTCAGTCAGTCGCTTCCCGAGACATTCAACTTGACGCCAGAGTTTTGAGGTCGCTGTACGGGCAAAAACCTCCACTAAGTTCTGTCTTCCTTGACCGTCCTCCACTCAAATTGACCCTCACTCTACGCGTTTATAAAAGCAAGATAGATAGATAGATAGACATGGTAGGCGGTGGCTGAGTAGTGGCGTGCTGGGCCCACATTCACCGCGTGATGGACGACGCGGGTTCAAATCCCCACGCTACCACCTGGGATTTTTCAGTCACCGCCGAGTGGCTTAAAACCACCCACATGCTGTCCTGAAGACCACCCATCAACCCGGACTCTAGAGGAAACCGTCCAAGTGAATCAAGAAGGAGTTCCGGGGGGCAGCATGAGCCAAGAGAAGATGGCGCCACTATAAACACTTGCCTGCGCCATGACGGGGTAGGGCCGACTACCATCCAGGGCCCCCAAGAAAGCCTACCGGCGCTATAGGCGTACACGTAAAAAAAAAAAAAAAAAAAAAAAATAGATACATACATAACGTAACATAACATCTGAAGAAACAAAACGCCTAGGCAAAAGAAAACTATCTGTGTCGTAATAAATATATGTTTCGAGACCAGAGTTTTACAGAGACCAAAACCATTATTGAGGCCATGAGGGGAGACTTGAGTGGCAGAAAAATATAGAGAAAACCGTTCCATGTAAAACGGTAAGGTACAGTTGGGAGCATACGATATAGCTACGCGTGGCCTCCGTGTTCATCTCCGCTGCCTTAGCACTTTGAGTATGGAAGGAAGCCCAAAATTGCATAAATGTTAAAATGCTGTTATTCCTTCAACAGAACCGCCCGAATTTCCTGACGTTAAGTTCGTAGAATTGTCTATCTAATGACCTGGAGAATATGGTCATGGGTGATTCATAACTAGTTCCTATCTATCTATATATCTATCTGTCTATCTATCAATGGATGTATATCTATTTCTGTCTATCCGTTTACCTACTTCTCTCTCTCTTTACGATGCATATATGTTATTCAAAAGAGAGAGAGAGAGAGAGAGAGAGAGAGAGAGAGAGAGAGAGAGAGAGAGAGAGAGAGAGAGAGAGAGAGAGAGAGAGAGAGAAAGAAAGAAAGAAAGAAAGAAAGAAAGAAAGAGAGAGAGAGAGAGAGAGAGAGAGAGAGAGAGAGAGAGAGAGAGAGAGAGAGAGAGAGAGAGAGAGAGAGAGAGAGAGAGAGAGAGAGAGAGAGAGAGAGAGAGCGAGCACTATGACAAACAAACTGGTGTCATCAATCGCTCTACTATTTAATATTTTGTGATCTTGTTCCAGTTCTACTCTTTTAAAAACCTCCCACAAGCCTCTGTTCTCTGTTCTTAGTAACAACATGATTTTCTCAAGTTTACATGAAATTATTTTTTTTCTGTTTTGTTTTTACAATTTTTACATATACTACTACTACTACTATTACTACTAGATGGCGCCACTATAAACACTTGCCTGCGCCATGACGGGCTGGGGCCAAATACCATCCAGGCCCCTCAAGCAAGCCTACCGGCGCTATAGGCCTAGACGTAAAAAAAGAAAAACTATTACTACTACTACTACTACTACTACTGCTACTACTACTACTACTACTACTACTACTACTACTACTACTATTACAACAACTGTTTTTAACTATTCTGTGATTAAAAATTGTAAGTCTTTAAAACTATCTGGGGTGACGTTAGACGCTAAACTAACATTTGAGTCTCACTTGCGGTCTGTTGCTTCGTCAATCTCTCAGAAAATTGGTCTTCTTCAAAAGTGCAAAAAGATGTTTTCTGAAGACACCGTTGTATTAAGAAGAGAGTTAATAATTTTTCATTCAGGTGACTTGCTCTTTCGTAAAACCGGTTCCCCCCTCTGAGACCATTACTGGGTGTATAGTTCAACAAACTCCACAGAGGGGCTGACATTCTGAGCCTATAATAATAATAATAATAATAATAATAATAATAATAATAATAATAATAATTGTGGTTCTCAGGCCAGACTACATCTTGACTCTGCTAATAAGATTCTTCCAAACAAGACTTATTTTCTCCCCCGTTGCAAGCCGTGGACCTAAATTCCTCTACACACCAAAATATACAGGAGGGAAAATATATACTCTGCGAAAAAGAAAAATACTAGACAAGTGAAAAAAATAGGAAAAGAAATATCTATCTATAAATTTCTATCTAATAAGTTTAAGGCTTGCAGGCGGTAGCGACCCAAAACGAACCACGAACCAGCTACACACACACACACACACACACACACACACACACACACACACACACACACACACACACACACACACACACACACACAAGGCTTTCGTGGGAGTGTTGGGGTTTTCCAGGGGTAGTTTGATGACCCTGGTGGTAGTCTGACCCTTCTTCTGTACCCCGAACGTGAAAAAAAAATCATGAGAGCCCGATCGATCTGCTTTTCGGACCTTGGATATCGTCGCTGTGAGAGGCGGAAGGATGACTCCGAGATAACCGACTTTAGACCTCGCAAAAATACCCCACTTCAAGCGACCTCCATCTCCTCCTTTTCCGAGCAAGCGAGGGCAGGGAGCGAGCCAAGGTCCGCCACTGCAGCATCCCGGCTTGAGTTACCGCCGCTGCAGCACAGAACTGGGACAGCTGTGATGGCGGAAGGAGCAAGGCGCCGTAGCCGGGATGCTGCCGCCCCCACCGTCGCCTTGGCTGCCGCTGATGGTGTGGGGGAAGGGGGGAGATGGTACGAAGGAGAGCAATGGGGGGGGTGTTCGCGCGGTCGAGCCCCAGTCCCCTCTTTCCTCCCTGCATCCCAATCGCTGCCACCATTTCGTCTCAGCGCATCGGGGAGGGGTGGGAAAGGGGGCGTGTCTAGACGGTATACCAC
This sequence comes from Eriocheir sinensis, assembly GCF_024679095.1. Classification (NCBI taxonomy): domain Eukaryota; kingdom Metazoa; phylum Arthropoda; class Malacostraca; order Decapoda; family Varunidae; genus Eriocheir; species Eriocheir sinensis. The sequence continues at coordinate 2,440,245 of NC_066531.1, forward strand.
TTATGCAGTTCTCTCCCTCCCCCTCCCCCCCCCCACCCCCCAGCACCTCGCCAGCCTCTCGTCTCCCAACCTTCATCTTCCTCCCCAGTCACTGACCTGTCCCGGCGTCTTCTGCTCCACAAAAGACCCAACCCTCCTCGGCTACATCAATACGGACTCTCTCTCTCTCTCACACACACACACACACACACACACACACACACACACTCTCTTTCTTCCTTGCAACCCAAACAAACACGCTACACCAACACGACCTCTTCCTCTTCCTCTTCCTCTTCCTCCTGCTCGGACTCACTCACTCACTCACTCACTCACTCACTCACTCACTCGCTGCATAACCTCCTCCCCCTCCCAATCAGCGTTTTTCTCTTATTTTTTTTTTTAAAGGACTTTTTCTGCCTCACTTAAATCTTCCTGTCTTGCGTTCTC